>NC_141140.1:139360039-139661126 GCF_053477565.2 Lygodium microphyllum | reverse complement strand
AATCACCTTTCTTGCACTTCTTCTTATTGACCTCCATAAATAAATTTAGAGTACAATCATCATCATCTCCATCATTGCTTTCTTCCACTCCATCATTTTCAAAGGTCACATATGCCAATTTATTAAAAACATGAGTAAGAAGCAAGAAAACCAAGGTTTGGTTGTGCAAGCAAGTATAATTAAATGTTATTTCTTGGAGTTTTTGGCTCCAATGAAGATTCCTTTCCTATACTAGGTGACCTTTCACTGCTCAAATGCCCTTCTTTATCTATGTTTCCAACCTTTGACATGGGAACCGTATTTATAGGGCTCTCTGGTGCTTGATCCTCATACACAAAAGGTGCTTCCTTTTGAATGTCCTCTTTAGGTCATCTTGATCAATGTCTGACTTCGTGGCACCATACATAGATGCAACTTGGGAGAAGTGAAAATCTAGCGACAACAAATCATTTATGTGTGTATACAAGTTCATGCCCACAGTTCAGTGCGATTATTTTAATTATGTTACCTTTTGTAAGATGATATTTTTCCTTGTGAATTAGCTCTCCACTTGTAGGCTCCCCATGGATTGAAATGTATTGCATGCTTTCTCTTGCAAAAGAAGCATAGGTTTACAAGCTACAAGTGGCCAAAATTGTTGTTCATTGCACTTAAAAACTTGTCAATCTTCTACATCCTTTCAATACTCATAGACTATTGCCTTTGGCACATTGCTTCCTTTCTCTACATTTTCTACTATTTATTACAATTTATATTTGTCATTTAGGCCTTCAACTTAGATGGTATCATCATCCTATTGTGACATCGTTATTGCACATTAGATTTACTTCACCACTTTTTCTTTTTTAGTTGTATTATTTATTTTTTATTAATAATATTTACTATTTATTCTTTAAAGGTTTGCTTGGGTGACTCTTGAATCAAGGAGAAAAACCCTAAACCTATGTGGCTAGGAGAGGAGAGACAAGTTGGTAATCAAGAAATAAAGACAGTTTTTTTTGAAAGGTGATATAATAATAATAAGTTGAAAGGTGAGTCTTTGAAAAGTTATTTGTGAATTCATGGGTAAATATGTTCAAAAACTTAAGTTTATTGGAAGCTTGATCCAAGATTCCCAAGAAATTAACTTTCTATGACTATGTTAGTAATAATCTCGCTAGGAGTGTCTTGTTTAAAGTAGATGTAATGGACAACAGCATGATAGAATAGTTGTGGTTGCCTAGATAAACACTTTTGAATTTCAATTTTTGAGCTTACATCTAACTAAATATGATATTTAATTTGACAATAATAGAATCCTCCTTTATCTACAATTCAAACAATTTTTTCATGAGATACACGTCTTGAGAGGCAATTTCCTGTAAGTGTCACATAGCTTCTTCCATAAGTCATGGATAGTGGTCTCATTCACAACTATAAATGCATAGATTCAATGAGAGAGAGAGAGAGAGAGAGAGAGAGAGAGAGGGACACTAAATTTGTGGTACCTTCAAGAACTCTCTCATGAGCATGACCTTATTGTCTTATCACTCAAAGCATAAGAATGAGTGTATACATATATAGTTATGGCAAGGCATTGGGGGTTTGACTCATCCCTAGGAACCTACCACGCCTTCACACAAGCCAATGAATGTCTCCTCTTGGAAATTTTTTTCTTTTATTTTCTTATACCCCTTTATGCACACCTTCGTATTTTATATATTTTCAATATATTCATTGTTTTTTTTTTCTTTTATTTGGCTAGTTTCCCTACTTGCCTCAATACTAATAGGGATTCCTAGAAATAGATGCCTAGTAGGCTAGCAGAATAGGGTCACTAGGAATACCTTCAAAAAGAGCTCTTAGAATGCCCGACAATGTCTTTACAAGAGGCTGACAATTGCTCATGAGATGGATAGCTGGTCACTTTGGCCTTTATCCCCACAGAGAAAGCTTAATAGAATCTTAAGTTTTAAAGCTAAGGAAAAGTTAAGTGCTTTATATGTACCTTAAGGAGTATATGTGGAGGTGTTGTTGCTATGATGACAAATAATACAAGGAGACTAGGGTAGCATAGTGTGCTACAAAGGTGAAGAAGACAAGAGGAGCATGGAAGAACTATGTTTGAAGATACTGAGATAGCTATAGGGGGAGGTGTTGAAACCTCAGAATCTAAAGTCTAAGGTGGTGGTATTAAATATGAAATTTTTATTCAATTGAAAGGAAGGTCATATGTTCTTGTGTCAAAGGCCTAATGACAAGTGTTTCTACATGTCCACTTGGTTTCAATTGCAAAAGATTGTGATTTTCATCCTCTTGATGTGTGAGCCTTGGGTGGAGAGTTTGATTTTCTTGGATGAGTATTATGATAATGAAGATGCTATTTTTTCTAATTTTGAGAGTTGCTTTGTATTCATTTGACTAAAGAGAAGACTTTGTTGAAGATTTATCCTTCCACACTTCTAGATATCAAGCTCATCAAAGAGTGAAACACTTTTTGGACATGCCCTAAAACACCAAATTCCTCTAATTGTAGTCTAAAAATTGTGATGTTGCACCTTATTTTGAGCCCTACACACATTCACCACTATCCTTATTCCTTCATATCAAACTTAAGAGGTGCACATCTCACCTTGGTTACCATCATTCACAATGCATTCCACACATGCTACATTAAGTCAACTTAGGCACAAACTTGCAATCTCATTAAGGAGAATTTAGTATCTTGAGCCTTCTTTAGGAGACACAAAACTCTAGGTCACTACCTTCACAACATCATCCTCACTAGGGAATCATTGCACTCACATCCACTCACCATGATACATTATCACTGCAAGGTGTAGTTTTTTCAATTAGGGCACCTTAAGGATCCACACCTTAAGTTCACTCCTCAAGGTTTCCCTTAGGGTTTAGATAAGATCAACCACACATTTATATCAAGAACACACTCATCAAAAGACATTTAGGACTATAATCTTAAGTGCATTGACTTGCATACGCATCGAGCACAAGAGCATCCACCTTAGGGTACAAGGAGTGTAGATTAGGGTTGCACATAATGCCTGTCTGTAGGATAGAAGATTAGACCAAACAAAAGGAGCCTGTGATTGAAACCATGAGAAACAGTCTCATTGCATTTATTGAAAACCTTTTTGAATATCAAACATTATATTGGAAAGAGAAGCTTGGTTGTGTGCTTGTTTGAATATCAAACATTTTCTTGGAGAAAGAGAAAGCATGGTTGTGCACTAACTCACCTTTTAAGCACACCTATGTATTAAAGGAAGAAAACCAGCACAAGGATGACTATCACACAAGTAGTGTTTATAAGGAAGATTTGATTGATCACAAATAGCCAAGCAAAATCCATCTTATCCTAAGGGAAAATAACAAGAAGGAACAAAAAAGTAGCAAAAAATCCAACCAAATAAGATAAGGAACAAACCTAAGACCACTAACAAAAGCTTTGACAACATCACAAAGCATTTGGCTAATTCAGAGCCTAGAGAACCACACATGTGCGTGTTTGCAGTGGTCTTGAGATCCCAACTCCCACAAGAAGTAGAAGTCAAAGTCCCAAATACAAGTACTTGACATCAAGAATGCTCCAATTCTAAACTTGATTGAGGGGGTGATTGATCTTAATTTATAAGCCATGGGTGTTCCACAAAGCACCATGGCTAGATCTAAAAATTTTAAGGGATATTTCAAATTACCACTAGGCATCCATGGGTATCTTCCCCAATATCTCAAAGCTCAATATTGCAACCATGATTCTTGAGGTTATGGAGCAAAAACTCATAGAGCTAGAGAACCAAGATATTAGTGCCCTCAATAGGCTTATATGATCAACAAAGACAGATATCAAAAATTACTAGCATGGAATCTAAAATGGATAACATTAGAAGAATGCTATTAAAGGCATGAATTGCGATGTCATCTCAAGACTTGATGTTAGATCTAGTGCAAATATGATTTTTTAATAATACCAAGATGCTTCAAGTTGGAACACAGGTTTCCCAAACCTTGTTGACAAGAATCTTAAACACTCTGATAACTAGAGATGAAGCAAATATATTGCTCATGGATAGTAAAATAGATAAATATAAATATGGTGATAATCTCTATAGTTTTATAGAACCATTTAAACAAGTTTGTGAGGCTAGCAACCTTATAGGTGATGCAAAGCAACTATAAGCAGTTTGATTGTGCTTAGGAGAGAAGGGAAGAACTTGGTTCACGTAGATTGATGCCATTGAAAAATCCTCATTCATTGTACTCAAGGATCTCTTCAAAAAGCAATTTGCAAAAGCTAGATATGGGGACAATCTTATCATTCAACTCATGAACATAGAGCAAGGAGACCTACTTTGAAGGGGCCAAAGCTCTCATCAAGGGAATTTGTGATGAATGATTTATGAGACCATGGTAGAAAATTTAGGTCCAAATTTATCCAACATTAATTATATGCTCGATGAAGCCATTAAGATTGATGATTTCCATAGAGAGAGAGGATTAGGGATAAGAAAAGCATAGGATCCCAACAAGATCCTCAATATAGCAAAGGCCAAATAGAGATCAATACAACTCAAGACCTCATGATTGATATTAAGAGGCAACAATAGGAGTGCTTAAAGATGATAGAAGCCTTGAAGCATTCTTGGACTTATAGGAAAAATGTCCAATGTATACTATGGTGAATATCATGTGCTCTTAGAATGCTCTAGACGAAGTCAAACTTGCATTAACTATGGATGCTTTGGGCATGATGCAACGTACTTCTTGTAGACCCCCTAGAATACTCCATGGCCCCAATGGAAACTTTAATAAGTTCAATCAAGGAAATTTGTGCCTAAGAAATCCTCAACTAGCCTTACATACCCCATTATAATAGAGACAAGCAACCTCCAGAGTTGAAATCAACCCTTCAAGAATCCCTAGATTTGTAGGGCCAATCAAACACCCCCTAGTGAAACTCTTCTAAATTACATTGAGGAACTTGTAAATCTGTTTGTCTACTATGGTGAAGAAGGACACCCCATCCTCATTGACTATCACCCATTACCTATCATGATGTTGGGACATGCAAGTGGGCAAGGAATAATAAAACCATGAGAAACCATATCTTGTTAGAGTTGTTGATAGCTAGGTCACATGCAAGTGGGCAAGGAATAATAAAACCATGAGAAACAATATCTTGGTGGAGTTGTGGATAGCTAGGTCACATGTCTTCATGATATCCTCAAAAGCAAGAAATGCCCAAGGAAAACAAAGCCAACCAATTGTGAAATAAGTGTGAAATCACTCACATATATCCTAATTTTCCTAAGTAAAAAGCTAGTTCTAGCAAGGCAATCATACCCTTGGTTCCTCTAAGTATATTTGGAGTTGAAATGATTAAGGACAAAGATGTTATCTCAATTTCAATCGATTCCATTACAAAGACACAGAGTAAGAAAAAGGGATCATCATTGTTAGACCAACAATTGCTAATAGATCAACGATAAGGAAGGAAAGTGCCAAAAAGAGAGGAAGCACATTGACATCAACTAAAAGAGCAAAGGATTAACCATGCTTCAAGGGAACCATTTTTACTTTTAGACCATAAATTGGTTCCATTTCACAAATCTTGCCCCTCTCAAAGGTCAAGCTATGCTCTTTCATGATGTCTTGCTACTTGATAATCTTCTCATTCCTATCACCATAATCTTTAGTAAGCTACATCATTCTCTTTCTTATATAAGTGAAATACTTTTCTCCTTGATTGCGTAATCATAATCTCCCACATTAGACAAAGTTATGCTCTCCATATGACCTCAAAATTTTAGTTATAGCCTGCTTCAAGTTGGTAGTATTACATTGTCCAAATTTCCCATCATCACTCTCATATAATGGAGATAGCACTAAAACGTACATATCTCTTCTACATACCCTTGGTATTCCCCATCTTCTTGATAGTAATGCTAATTTATAAAATCCAACCACTATATTGTTGAGTTTTTTATTAAATTGGAAAATAGTAGGAGGGAGAAGTAAAGAAAGAATGATCAAGAAAAGAAAGACTCCTAGATCAAGCTTGATTAAAGGAAGTCCATTTGACCCCTAATTGCCAATTCCAAATTGCGATGGCCCCAAAGAGACATTGCAATGCTTAGCCTATAAGCAATACAATTGAGCAACATATGCCAAGTTCATTAGAATAAATAGTTTGTGTTAAATTTCCTAAAGTCCATTGTTAAATAGTTAGTAAGCATCATAGTACCATAAGGAAAATCAAACCATCTAAAAATAGGTAGAATCTACTGCCAAAGTAGTCTTTTCTACTCCTTAATTTTCATGACTTCAAAATAAACTTATAGCTTAGACATTACACCTTTGAGTAGGACTTTTATCATTAGAAAGTATAAGATAATCTAAGTAGCCAAGAGACCTCAATCTAGAAAAATAAGAAAATGTAAACCTTAACAAGGGTATTAAACTAGTGATTATATGATATTGAGTTAATCTAATGTTCTTTATATTATATTTGTAAGGTTAGACCCTAGGAAAGACAAGTAGAATAGGATCTAGGTTGCATTTTTTGAAATTTGAGGTTCATTTAACTCATGAACAAAATTAACAATTCCCTAGGAATGAACAATTTGGCTTGAATTACTTGGTGATATATAGGATACTCTATATGTATCTACATAAGTCATACAAACTATTTGTACAAACAATATTCATGCTAGTACTACCAGCTTGTAAAATACTTTGCTTTTTTTTTTAAATGCGTGGGTAAATTTCCATTGATAGTAAAGTAATTACAACATACAAAGGATACACATTAGGGCATTAAGCCACATCATCCAATTTTTTACAAAAAATTCAAAAGATCCAATGGGTGTTTTTTATTATTTTCAAAAAGACTAAGATCCGATCTTTCAAGGCAGGTATGTCCTCTGCTCTGGGGAAATCCTATTTCCTAATTTGAAGATAGTGTTGTTTCTCAAACACCAAATATGCTTGAGTGTAATTGTTCTTAGGGTATCCAACATCAATAGTGAGGCTTTGTCAAGTGGCCCAAAATCACCAAATAGGGAAATCTTCACAGTGATTGAATGCTTTAGATTGGCTACTCTTAGCCACCTTCTAATGGTATTCCAAACTAGTCTAACAATAAGGCACTCCTAGAAGAGGTGAGTGATTGTCTCTTCTTTCTTTTTACACCATGTATAATGGGGGGGATCTTAAGGAATTTGTTGAGTCTTGCCCGAATTGGATCTTGTTTAGTACCAACCTCCATAGGAGGGTATTCAGGCAGTTAGATTTGGTGGCTTTTCCAAGTCCTTCTTAGACGTGTTGAGATGGCAAGCTCAACACGTGTGGACATTGATGATGGACCGCCTAGCTAGATGAGTTTGCATGTCTACACTTAGCACATTGGTGGTCATTATGATAGTCACATAGCTACTGACTTATCACTTATTATATTTAGTTTGTTACAGTTGGCAAAGATATAGTGCCAGCCGATTAGTATAGTCTGTTATGCACTGTTTGACTTAGTAGGCCACTTTCCTTTATATTGTATATTATTTATACTTTGTGTACATTGTATATTGTGTGGAAGAAGAAGAAGAAATCTTCAAGAAAATGTTTTGGTCTCTATCTCTCTTCTTGTGTTCTTGAGTGAGCTTCCTCTTGTGCATACAGTGTGTGTTTGGCGTAGTAGCTCAATCAAGTCCCCCCACTATGCGATTCTTGACATGGTATCAGAGCTATGCCACTGAGAGAGGCTAATTTTGAAGGTTGAAGTGAAGGAAAAGAAGCAAGGTTTGAGCAAGCAAGCAATGGGTAAGAAGTTCTCCCATTCTTCCACTCTTTATCTTGGATAGTGCCTGTGGAGGCATTGGAAGCAGGGTAGAGTGAAAATCTTAAATTGCTGTGAGATTTTGTGTGCAAGTAGAGCACTGTATATTCTACAAATAAGCCCTTATGGGATATCGATTAGTTTTTTTGGGCATCTAAGGCCGTTTCAGGCCCCGTTTTAGAGCCGCAAGGTTGCATACAACAATTTCAAGGTACACTGTGATTTTGATTGTATTGACCGAAAGTGGGTGCACTAGTTATAGATTTTGAATCTGTAATTTTTAAGGTATTCTCCAAGAAGTAAACATAAGGTTTATCTGTAAACTGGTTACAAATTACATGTACTATTGAGCAATTAGTGAAAAAGGTTGCTTGTTTATTGTAGAAGACTAGCTTGATGTGTTGTATCCTTTCTTTTTGTAATAATGGCAGAGAAAAGTGAAAACTCCATTATTGATAATCTTGACAAGAATAACTACCCTTCATGGAAGTTCTGTGTGACGAACTTCCTCATTGGAAAGGGCCTTTATGAGTTTATTTCAGGTGAAGAAAATGAGCCAGAGCTAGGTATCCCTTCGCTGAGTAGATGAATTAAAGGCATGGAAAGAATGGAATGCAAAAGACAAAAAGGTGATGTATTAGCTATCTATAGTTTGATAATACTATGTTGGGACATATTAGGAATGCAGAAACTTCACATACATCTTGGACAATTTTTGAAAACATGTTTTTAGTAAATGCAAAGGCATGAAAGATTCAACTCAAGCAAGAGTTGAATACCTTAAAGAAAGGGAAAATGTCTGTCAATGAGTATGTTTTGAAGGTGAGGAGCATTGCAAATGCTTTAGTAGCGACTGATGCAATGCCTAATGATGATGATTTGGTTTCATCCGTTTTGAGTGGCTTTAATAATGAGAAGGCATGGAAATCATTTGTTACTTTAGTATACGTACAGAAGCCATTTTCAAATTTTGATGAGCTGGTCTCTCTCATGATTATTGAAGAGATCAATATGCAGGGTGACTCTTCTGAAAGAAATGGTGAAAAGGTCCAAGAATTTTACTCAAGTTCAGGAAGGGGACGTGGTAGATCCTCTTCGAGAGGCCGTGGTATGGATGTGTTGGCGACAACCAGCAAAACATGTTCAATCAGCAATTTGGTCAAATGCAGGTTTCAAGAGGCCGAGGAAACTTTAGAGGTAGGGGGAGCTCTAGAAGAAGAGGTGGATGGTAAAACAGAGGTTCTGGAAATTGTGCTATTGTTTGCCATTACTTTGGTAAAACAGGTCATATTGTAGCCCATTGTTATACTAAGAAGGATGATATTCGCAGTGGTAAATTACAGCAAGGAAACTATGTATCGTCTTCACGACAGAATGAAGATAAAAATTAAGCATATGTTTGCTATGCAGTATATGATGAATGCAGTTACAGGAAAGGGGACACATGATTATGTATGGTATGTCAATTCAGGTGCATCTAATCATATGATCAGTCATGTTGAATGGTTTGGAGAGATGTAGGACTTACAAAATCCAAGTTATGTGTAGATGGGTGATGATTTATGCCACCAAATTTCACATATTGGAAAGGTTCCATTGTCCTTGCATGATGGCCAGACAAAGATTCTTACATATGTATTACATGTGCCATCAATCACAAAGAATCTAGTGTTTGTTGACCAAATGGTAGAGCAAGGGTTGTAGGTTTGATTCAATGCAAAAGGTTGTTTTGTAGAAGACTTTAATGATAAGTGCAGGTTGGTCACAAAAGGAAGTCCAGAGGATTGGTTGTATGTCCAATACGTTAATGCAGTCCAGAGGATTGGTTACAGGGTTGCCTTCTTTTAGAGTTGCAGAACTTCATAAAGTTTGTGAAGCATGCCAGTTTGGTAAGCAGGTGAGACAACCCTTCTCGCATGATAGATAAGTGAGCAGAAATATACTTGGCATAGTGCATATAGATGTTTGGCGGCCTACACAAAATGTATCTCTTGGTGGCAACAAATACTTTGTCACATTTATTGATGACTGTTTAGGGAAGCTATGGGTATATTTTATGAAGGAAAAGAGTAATGTATTTGAGCACTTCAAATCTTTCAAGGCAATTGAAATAGAAACAAGCTTGAAAGTAAAGTGCTTGAGATTAGATGGAGGGGGAGAGTGCCTCTCTAATGAGTTTAGTGGCTTCTTGATGAGGACTCATGGGATAAAGAGGCAATTTACTTGCAAGTATACCCCACAACAAAATGGTGATGCAAATAGAAAAAATAGGCATATTGTAGAAGTTGCACAAGCATTAATGGTTGAAAAGAATATGCCAAAATATTTTTGGTCTAAAGCTGTCCATATTGCTATCTATATTATGAATAGAACTCCCACAATTGCAGTTCATGGGATGACTCCTGAAGAATGCTTTACTGGCAAGAATCCCAATGTATCACACTTGAAAGGTATTTGGCTGCGTTGCATATGTTCATGTGCGAGATGAGCTACAAAAGAAGCTTGATCCAAAGGCTAAAAAATGTATTTTTATTGGATACTCTTTAGAGTAGAAAGGGTATCATTGTTATAACCTTGTCACAAGTGAGTTCAGAGTGAGCAAGGGATGTTATTTTTTATGAGGTGAGCAATTGGTATGCACCTATTGGTGATGTATTAGATGATGATAATGATCATGATAGCTATGTGTAGAAAGAAAAGCAAGAATTATGAAGTCTTAGTGGACCAAAAACATCATGTGGTACTACACCTACAGTGAACCCTTGGTCTAGGAGACTAAGGAGTAGCCCCACATCTTCACGTGGATCTATAAGTGTTGCAGGTAAAGACAAAGAAAAGAAGAAAGTGATGGATGGTAATGATGCATCTACTAGTCATTTGGGATTTGATGAAGATTCTAGTGGTTCAGAGAGTTTGGATGATGAGCTTGGTATTCCTTCAGTCAGGATGCCGGATGTACAGAGAGCTCATAGTAATGTAAAGGCTCCATTGAGTGATCCAATGGTACGGAGATCTAGTAGGGTCACATACCCTATTAAAAGATTTGGTTTGAAGGTTGTGCAACTCACCATTATACTTATATGGTGAAGCTAGTTGAGGATGTTGAGTCCACTTGTTTTGAGAATGGTGTTGGTCATGCTCATTGGGATGTAGCAATGGATGAGGAGATGGTTGCATTAGAAGCAAATAAGACGTGATTTGGTACCCTTGCCTAAGGGTAAGAAAGCTATTGTCTATAAGCGGGTTTAAAAATTCAAGCATAATGCAAATGGTTCCGTTAGCAGGTATAAGGCTAGGCTAGTTGCAAAAGGCTATGCTCAAACATATGGCATAGATTATGAAGAGACATTCAGTCCAATTGCTAGGATGGAAATGGTTAGATGCGTGATTGCCTTGGTAGCACCAACCAAAGGTTGGAGTTTGCACCAAATGGATGTTAAGAATGCCTTCTTGCATGGTGAATTGCAAGAAGAAGTGTATATGGAGCATTCTACATGTTATGAGGATTTAGAGCATACCACATATGTATGTAGGTTAAAGAAGGCGCTCTATGGACTGAAGCAAGGACCTAGAGCATGGTTTGACAAGATCAGAGAGTATCTTGTCAATATTGGATTTTGTATTTATGATGTTGATCACTCACTTTATGTGAGAAGGAGAGATGCATGTTTGGTCATCATAGTCATTTATGTGGATGACTTGATTATTACAGGTGATAGTGACAATGGGATTGCTGAAGTTAAGGACTTCTTGAAGAAGAAGTTTGGATGAAGGATTTGGGTGAGCTGAGATACTTTCTTGGTATTGAGATGATCAGATGTGATGATGGTATATGGCTATCCCAAAGGCAGTATGGATTGGATATGTTATCCAAGTATGGTATGAAGGGCATGTAAGCCTCTTTCAGTACCATTGGAGTAAAATGTGAAGTTCAGTGCTGACGTTGGGGATGAGACAGAAGACCCTACTATGTTCAGAAGGAAAGTAGGGAGTTTGATTTACATGACTATCATAAGGTCAGCAGAGTTGAGCTATGCTGTTGGCCCTTTCAATCAGTTTATGCAAATATCTAGAAAGCCTCATTTGGATGTAGTTAGACATATATTGAGGTATGTGAAGTCCACTTTACATCATGGACTTTTTTATGAGGTAGGTAAGGATATACATGTCTTTAGATACACAAATGCAGATTGGGATGGTAGCATGTGAGATAGAAGATCTACTAGTGAATTCATGTTTTTCCTTGGTAGTGTAGCAATTACATGGAGCAACAAAAAGCAACCTACAGTTGCTTTATCGAGTACAGAGGCTGGGTATAGAGGTGTGGCTATGGCAGCATGTGAGGTGGTATGGCTGCAAAAGTTATTAGGTGATTTGGATGTGCACGAAGATGGTCCAATTGTCATTCATTGTGATAACATGAGCAGCATATAGCTAGCTGGGAATCCAATGTTTCATGCTAGGACAAAACACATTGAGGTGCACTACTACTTTGTGAGAGAGAAGGTACTTGCAGGAGAGATTTACTTGATATATGTCAGAACACAGGATCAGATAGTTGACATTTTCACGATGGCATTGGGTGCAGAGAAGCTTCAAAGAAGCTTCAAAAGTTCCGAAGCTTACTTGGAGTTGCACATATAGAGTTGAGCTTGAGGGGGAGTGTTGAGATGGAAAGCTCAACACATATTATGCCCTCTTAAAATACCATAATAATTCAAACATTGTATTCTATGTGAGAGAACATCATAATACAATAGAGAACCTCCTGAATGGATTTATAGCCACCATCGTCATTTCATAACGTTCAAAAAATATATTCAAACCCAAAGCATACATCATATTCGGCAACATGGAATTGTTGATCATCAAATACTACATTGTTTCCTATTTCCATAATCATCATCAATTGAATAATTTGAAAGAAAATCACAATAACATTCAAGAGACAATTAGAAGATAATAGGATCAAACATTAGCCGCCAATTTTGAGTGTTGTACTCAGTCGTTCCATTCTCAATCAAAAAGCAACTACTCGAATACAACTGCCTGGCGTGTTTAACTTGCGCCTTGACTTTCAAGTGAAACATCATATGAAAGATAAAGGTTGTTTTACATATGCTGATCCAAAAGACTATATGCATACTACTAAGGTGTAAAATAGTACGAAATATATGGTGAAGTTCAAGTCCTAACACCTGGCACAACCCGGTGGATGACTGGGCCAGTCATCGAACCCACAAGCATGTAGATGGTTAAATGAACATATGAAAAATAAATATGATAAAGAACTACTTAGAGAACACAATTATGCCTTGCTAGAGGCCTTGCACCCCCTTGAAAAGTCACACTGAGCTATCATGAGTAGAGCCCCTCTAGGATACTCATTATCCTCTTATGCAGTTGCATAATTGGTTCTAAGAGTCAATGGGATGATAAAAAATGTAATGAGAAAAACAAAGCTACATCCAAAGTAACAACTAGACAAATCTAGGAGTATATAAAACGATGTCTATGCATGAAGATATCTTATATGCCATAGCACCAACATCATGATTCTGAACTATCCCATGATCCATGACATAAAAATCTTGATGAAGTTTATTAACCGCCTCCTTAATGACAGAATCATGCTCATTAGACCGAAATTCTCTATGTTGCAACAAAGAAGCCACATGCTCTTCACTTGCTCTTTTTGCATCCAAAGCCTTCTCCAATCTTGCATTTACATCCATGCATTTTGTCTCCAATTCTTCCACTTTCAATCTCAAAGTATTTCTCTCATGCATGAGATCCTCATAATTTGCTGATACAAAGACATTTTTAAGCATATGATAAGGCGGCCGAGAAATCATACCATCAAACCTATCTGCAACCATTTGCCATGCAACTTTGACCTCATCCACCAATGCATTTCTAATATCCTCAAAGTCAAACTTCAATATTACTGAGGCATCCACTTCAACTTCAACATTGCTCAAATTTTGCTTTTCCACTCCCTGCAATGGCTGAAATCTCTCCAATAACATTTGATAATCAACCTGAAGTTGAACATGTTTCCCCATAAAAGATTGCATCTCCTCCAAGCATTGAGTCCTAAGTTCACTAGTCCATTTTTCAAAAAGTGCAGTAGACATTATGTTTTTATCCAACATCTGTTGCTGCATATCTACAATTTTAATGCCAAGATCCAATTCTAATGCATCATACTCTGACTACTTTTGCTGAAGCTTCTGATTCGACTCCTCAATGGCCTTCTACCTGGCAGCCAACTAATCCTGCAATTCAATAACCCAAACAACAATCTGAGCATCTCGCTTATCATAATCATGGAAGTATGCCATGATTTTCTGCATAACTCCAATAGCATCAAAAAGACAGGAAAACTAACCATCATACATCCAAAAATCGATTGAACCTGAAGGTATTTATGCTGGACCTTCAGCCACATGTTGGTCACCAAAATCATTGCCAATATGATTCCAAGCATCAAGATTAGCATCTTGCTTTTTCTCCTCTGATGCTAACCTACCCCTCAACCATATATTCCCAATTTTCTACTTCTTCTTTGCATAAAAATTACCACCCATTTTAGAAGCATCCCCATGATACTACTTACCAACATGAAATACATATTTAATACCTGCATCTCTATGGTCTCCCTTAATAAATTCAGAAGCCACCTGCTTAGCATATGCCTCATCATATCCAACCTATTTCAAGTCAGGATAAATAGCATGTTTTCCAACATCACCATCAAACATATCATGAGCATCATTGACATTTTTAAACTCATGAGAAACATCATCTTTATGATCAGTTTCCACTACATCTTCAGCCAAAGGAGTAACATCCATTTTCAGTAAATACTCAGTCGTAAGCTCTGGATACAAAACCCGTGCATGCTCATACAACCCTGCTAGAAAAAAACCCATCTGAGATTTTTGAAAAACCTTCTTGGTTTTTGAAATTTTAATGTCAGTCATAAGCATCTCAAACATAAGGCCTGCCCAATTTGGCATTCCTAAATTCTCTGCATAGTAAAGAAACCCATAAGTATCTCTAGCAATTCTATCCGTCTTGATAAACATCATAAAGCGTTCCATAAACCAACACAACTGCAATTTCTTAACACCATCAATGTGTTTTAACACATAAACATTTTTGGGCCCTGCTGGATCACTGAAAACATAATGCATATGGTCTTCTGTGCATCTATATGCAATCGGATTATCATTCATAGGGAGTGCAAACACTTGACTAACAATGGCAGGACTCAACTCAATACGACTTGCAATTTTGCAATTTGAGTGCCTCAAAATATCCATCTATATGGAGGCATGCACATTTGATGCCCAACGATCCCATGGCAATCGAGCATAATCATACAATCCAATCTTTTGCAACCATGACCAATGAACCTCTACCTCAACATTCAAATACAAGGTGGAGTCCATGAAGGGAGTTCCAATAGTAGTAGGACTAGAAAATGGAGCTTTCAGTGGTGTTACCTCTTCGTCTCATTGCTGCACTGACATGTCGTCATCGCTGGCCACATAGAGCTCATCATCATCATCTTCCTGGCAGCCACACTTGGTCATAGACATCTTCTGAGGTGAAGAGCGGCAAGTATGCGTCATGACAGTGAGAGTTGCAAGCCAAGAGTGCATCAAGAGTGGAGAAGGAGAGAAACTCCCAAATGAACACATGCCCTTTTCCATTTGCATGCCAAAGTCCAAGTCTTCTCTTAGGGTACCTTGTTTTGTGCTAAGTTTCACCTCAACATCATAAGATTTGGACCATTCACACATGTAACTACCAATAACCGATTCATTTGTCCCACTTTGAATGATAAAATTGACATTTGAATAATAGGGTTGTACTAACCTCTTAAGCCTAAACCCACTCATTGCAGGGTATAAAACCTTTCCTTGCAAGTCCTGCAGCAAAAAAGTAACTTGAGCCATATCCTTGAAAATAGCAAAGGGACCTGCATACCTCAGTTTCAGCTTACTAGGAAACTTGCCAAGGCAAGAGTTGTATACTACAACCCAGTCTCCCTCTTGAAAAATTTTCTTCTTGACATGCATGTTAACCCATACATGTCTCCTCTATTGTGTGACACTCGTAATATAGGCTGCTAATATCCGGTCCTCTTCCAATGTCAAAAGTTGTTCTAATCCATGTTGCATTGATTCTTCAGGATCCATCTTGTGCATAACATCAACTCTCAGACTTGGAACTACAAATTTCATAGGAACCATTGCTTCTTCCAAACCATAAACTAGCTTAAAAGTTGTAAGCACTGTGGCAACTTTATATGCTATCCTCCTAAATTCCCATAATGCTGAATCAAGTTTAATATCCCAATCCTCCCTGTTATCCTCCACAATTTTCTTCAAGATGCGCAGTAAAATCTTGTTGGAACTTTCAGCTTGACCATTAGCTTGAGGGTGATACGAAGTAGATTTCTTGTGCAGAATCATATGCCTGAGAGTCAATTATCTGATAACTTGATTCAAGAAATGCTTTCCTTGATCACTAATTAGCTCAATAGGACAACCAAATCTAGTCATAATATTAGAGTATAAAAACTTGGCCACACTTGTTGCTTTATTATCCTTTAATGCTTGAGCTTCTACCCACTTTGTGGCATAGTCAGTGCAAACCAAAATATATCTATTACCTGTCCATTTAGCTGCTGGTTTGATGGGCCCAACAAAATCGATTCCCCATTTCTGAAATGGTTCAAGTGGTAATACAGGATGATCAAGCATCCTATCCCTATCAAGTGGTTGACCTTCCCTCAAACATTGCAAACACTCTTTGGCATATTGATGAGCATCTTTCAACACAATAGGCCACCAAAGACCTGCATGCAAAATTTTCCTACATGTAATCTCTCCTTAAAAATGACCTCCTGATAATCCGGAATGAGATTCATGCAATATTGTTGGTTGCTCAAACTTAGGAACACATCTTCGCAATACATTATCAACTCCCCTTCTATAGAGTGTATTCAAAATGACCTGAAATAATCTATTCTTTAATGCCAACCTTCTTCTTTGATATGTTGAAAGGTGTGCATGCATAATTCCTAACTTCAAGAAATGCAACATCTGGTCATAATATGAATCAGGGTCAAGCACCTGAACCTCAAACAATTCAGCATCAGGTAACTGATCATGAATTCCTACTTCAGGCTCATCAGTTTGCAATCTACTTAGATAATCGACAATGGCATGCTCTTTGCTAGGGTATGAATAACCTTAAAATCAAACTCTTGCAACAACAACATCCATCTAGCCAATCTACTTGTCAAAAGTGCTTCCCTTTCCGTTACTAAATAGTTCTTCTTCACAGCACTCAATCTCTTGCTTGCATAATAAATTGGTCTATACCAACTGGACAATTTATCTTGCATAAGAATAGCTCCCATAGCCAAATCAAATGCATCAACAAAAATATGGAAAGGTAAATCCCATATTGGAGGTTGTAAAATTGGAGCGACCACCAACATCTTTTTCAAAACCCTAAAAGCTCTCTCCTAATCTTCCCTCCAAACAAATTGCATTCCTTTCTTTGTGAGAGTTGTAAGAAGAGAATAGATATGTGACAGGTACCTTAAATATTTGCTTTGCCACTTAACCTGTCCCACAAACCTCATGATTTCTTGCACATTATTGGGAGCCTTAGCCTTCGACACAATTGTAATCTTCCTAGGGTCTATACTCATACCCTCTTTAGACATGATATGACCCAACAACACACCTCTTTTGGGTGCAAACACTGGCTTGAAAGGATTTAATGACATACCAAACGTTCTACATCTCTGAAAGCATAATTTTGGGTGTTCTAAGTGTTTCTCTTTGCCACCAAAAACACAAAAATCATCAATGAATACTCTCATAAAAGTTGTTAAATATGGTTCAAAGGTTTTGTGAGCGCTCCTTGAAATTCAAGCGGTCCATTTTTCAACCCAAAGTTCATAACTATGCTAACATAAGCTCCCCACTCTGTAATGAAAGCTATCTTATCCATATCTTCTGAATCCATCTTGATCTGATTATATCCTGAAAAACCATCCAGGAAACTATACATCTCATGACGACCTGCTACATCATCCAGAAGAGAATCAGCAAAAGGAATGGGAAAGGGATCAGTAATGGTAGTTGCAGTTAATTTCATGTAATCCACACAAACTTTGATCTTCCCATTCTTCTTTGGCACTACAACAATAGGAGACAACCAAGTAACCTCATTAGCCGGTTTGATAAACCCAACTCCCAAAATCTTATCAATTTCTTCCTTGACCTATTTGGCATAATTAGGATTCATTCTATACCTCTTTTGAACAACAGGCTTAGCTCACCTACCTCATTTAATATACCATGTATATATACAACAACTAGCAATGAAATGTTCAACTGCAGTTCACTCATTTCTCTATATTGTCTCTATCTCTATCTCTTATTGTGCACATTATCCTTTTACCTTCAAGTTCCTGGTTTTCACTACATCGTATCAGAGAACCAGGTCCTATCCTTCTAGCTTATCATATTCTCCTCAACTTCACAAACTAATCGTCCTCCTTTACTCTCATTCTTCCAATGGCTCTCGTTAATGCCACCACCTCCTTCACAAACTACTCGTCCTCCTTTACTCTCATTCTTCCAATGGCTCTCGTTAATGCCACCACTTCCTTCACAAACTACTCGTCCTCCTTTACTCTCATTCTTCCCATTGCTCTCGTTAATGCCACCACCTCCTATAACTGACACATCAAGATCGACAAACTCAATGGCAGCAACTATCAAGTGTGGAAGCTAAGGATGGAACTTTACCTGTCTTGAGCAAATCTATGGAATATTATCAATGGCAAGGAAGACTGTCCTAAACAAGAAGGAGCAGACAAGGAAAATTGGATGCAAAGAGATGCATCTACAAGAATGAAAATACTTTTCCATTGTGGAGATCGCCAAGTACAACTAGTAAGAACAATACCCACTGCAAAAGGTATTTGGGAATTCTTCAACAATACATATGAACACATAGATATTGTTTATCAAATGACCATGTTTAGAAAACTATCTACTGCCACTATGCATGAACATCAATCTGCCACTAAGCTCTTAGAATAGTGGCAATCTTTGCTAGATGAACCATAATATTTGGTTTGGTCATCTCAGAAGAATTACAAGCCATGTTTCTACTCTCTTATTTGCCTCTATCTTGGAGAGCCTTTATTACTACTCAAACCTCCACTAATAAACTCAAGCTTCAGCCACCACTGATTAATATAATTAAGCAAGAGCAGGTCATGAAAGACAATCTTTCTACTTCTTCAAATCAAGAATCCAAGGCTCTAGCTGTAATTGATTACAACCCAAAACATTTTCACAAAAGAGCTCAACACTTTCAACAAAAGCCCAAGTTTTCTTCTCGGTCTAACTTCAAAGGGATTCTTGGTAATCCTCAACTCTTACCAGTCTTCTCAATTCCTTCCTTAACAAGAAACCATCATTATCATCTCATATGTAATGCTTGCAAAAGACAAGGTCATATTGAAAAGGATTGTAATTAGAAAAATAGATTCAACAAATATCAATCAAAAGGTCATGCTCACTTTGTTAGCATCGGCAATTATGACATCAAAGTGCAACCAGAAACAATCATTAGCCTTGTCACAAGTGTTTGGACACCTTCATCAAACTCCAAAGAAGAATATACATGGTTGGAGCTACTCATCATATGACTTTTCACAAGGAATGGTTAGTCGACTTCAAAGAGATCTCTACTCCACTCCATGTTTCCATGGGGGACAACATCATTCAATAAGCTCAAGGCTATGGCAAATTCAAGTGGAGCTTCCCTCCAATCACATAATCAAGGGACACAGAGTCTATTATGTTCCCAATCTCAAGAAAAATCTATTAAGTATAAGTGAGCTCACTTCTCAATCCTCTCTCACTGCTCACTTCTATAAAGACCAGTGCATCCTATAGCTACTCTCACCTTCTCTCAAACTTACCTGCCCCAAAGTAGGTTGGCTTTATACACTTGGGTATTCACAACTACAACCTTCTTCAAATGCTTCAGCTAACTCCACTTCACTCACAAGTCTACCACAGAACACACTCCTATGGCACTCTAGGCTTGATTATGCCTCTCAGAATGTTCTCCTTATTCACAAGAAGCTTGTCCGCTGCATTCCACCTTCTCTCGCTCAACTTCCATTTTGTCAAGCTTGTGCTCTCAGTAAGGCCACAAATCTTCCTTATCCCAAATCTTACTCCATTATGGCTCAACCACTTCAATTAGTACACGCCAACATTTGTGGTCCAATAAATCATGTATCTCTCACTTGAGAAAAATACTTTATGGTGCTTATTGATTATTAAGATATACTGTTGGATATTTTCTTGTAACATCTGTCCCATGAGAACCCCCCTTTTTTAAAAATTTTAAATTTAATTCAGATTTTTTTACTCTCCCTCTCTCTCCCCACCGATATCATATCGGGGAGAGAGAGAGAGAGAGGGAGTATGAGTGGAGAGGGGGGCATGCACCCCCCAGGTGGAGGGGTGGCGGTCGTTGGAACAGTCGTCCCCCCCAAACCCCCCCTCCCCACTATAAAGGGGGATCCCCCCCCTCGTGGTAGCAGGCGCTGCCCCCCCTGCCCCGTGATTTCAGCGCCCCCCTCCGTGATCTACAATGCTGCCAGCCCCTCCCTACTCCACCTACGTGCCATGCCCCCCTGCTCCGCCAACACCCACCAGGCTGCCAAAACGTTGCCATACCTTCATCTCCATCATTTCGCCATCATATATGTGGGTGAGGAGGAGGAGATCATTTCGACTGTCAGAAAAGAAGAAGCTAAAGAAGCTTCTCAAGAAGCTTCCTAGGGGGTGTTTCACCCACAGACTACGGAAGGGCACAACCCATTTGCAAAGGGAGTTCCCTTGCGGGAAGGAAGGTCTGCCAGTTTGCAAAGAACTTCAGCACACCCTCCCCCTGCCCAAGCCCCGACTGCAATGGCCCCAAAGCGCCACACAAGAGGAGCACACACGGGAGTAAGAGGGGCACATGTAGGAGTCCCCACCCGAAGCGCAAAAGCCGATAATACCCCTCTTGCGGAAGTTTAGGTTCCATCAAATTCACCCTTTTCATTTTCCGCATGATATGGGTGCAATAAGTATAAATTTGCATAGGGTAGTCTTAATCGGATTGAAAATTTACTATAATTGGATGCTTTGTTTTAAAAAGTTCATAGGAATGTTCGGGAAAGTTTTAGATCGCATCACAAGGTACTTATATTTCCCGCACCATCATGATGAAAGGCTGTTGCATTCTTGAATATATAGTTCATGTGTTAAATAATATCCTAGTCGCATTGCGCACATAGGTTAAATATATATTGCGATGCTCATGTACATTGGAAGGTTTGCATTAGGTAACTTACGTTGGCAAGAATGAGTTATGTTGTACACAATGCATTTTTGCAATTAAAAAATCCCTTGTGACGACTGTAAATAGGTTGATTCATAGGAGGATGTTTAATTAAAGAATAGGTAGTTGCTATGGAGAGGAATAAAAGCGTTATATTTTCGCATAAGCAACTGCATTCTATTTCACATGACTTGCATGGGAACGAAAAAGATTATGTTTTTTTAATTTCAATATCATTGTAACTGTACATAGCATAACCTGCATGCATAAGCAACTTGCATGCATAAGTAAATGTATGAAAAGGAAAAGGGTTATATTTCATTTGATGAAAAGCATATAGAATACAATATGCATGTAATGATAGTTACATTCAATATGAAAGATAGGGTAAGATAAGTTAAAATGTTGCTTAGTATTGCGCTTGCAGAGTTAATCCAACGTTCTCGTACTTAGATCGTCCTATGTTGCAAGTAAGAGAGGGTAACAAGCCTTAGGACACGAATACTAGTAATATCGACAAAGGGATGTAAATCCTCAAGATAGGTATTGCTACCTATCTCGTGCAACTAGTCTGCGAGGTCAGATGCTATTGCAACTAAATCATAAGATGCTACTACTACATCTTAGGCCAAGGGAGGTGAGACCTAATTACAAGCTAGATTCGTTAAGAAGTCGAGTTATTGCCCTACTACAACTCTCTCCCTTGGGGACCATTTGTCAAACTTAGGGAAATTGTGAATTGTCAAGAAAAAAATTGACCAGCCGAGGACAATGGGGTTGTCCAAGATCTAATTGACTATAGTACAAGGAGACCTAAGGTAAGGATAATTGGGGTCGGTAGGGTACAAACCCTAACCCAAAGAAAATGGGGAAACAAGCCACCTAGCTTGTCAAGCCCTTAGAATCTCGCCAAGTTGCGAATGATCTAGGATTGAATGCTAGGAGTATTCGGGAAAAAAAAATCACACCTTAGCAGTTGGTTGCACGAACAACCACAGAAATGATCGTGATTGTACACTTAGGTACATTGTTTGAACTTCTTTTCTCAATGAACTAATTCAAGGCCAAATACTTAATGCTTCAGGTTAATAGCTTGGAGGGAGAGGCATGTTCAGTTACCTCCGACTGTCTGCCTAGCCCTATCCAAGGGGGTTGTTAGCCGCGCCGAGTACATGGACCGAACCTGCCACACGAGAGGTCTCTCCATGGGTGCTGCTTGGAGCGAGAGGATGCTTGGGTACCAGGGGAGGCTCTAGTTGTAAATCCCTTGCCTTCGAATCCCGCACAAGAGGCCGGCGTGACTCGAGATGGGATCTCAAGGCCCGTGTACTAGTCTACGGGTGAAACTTGGAGCAACAATCTTGTTGATTGCTGGGATAGCCTTCGGGTATGATACTTGATGTATTCCAAGACTATGATAAATAAAGGTCAAACATTTGGAAAAGGAACTTGCTTGACATTGTTTTTTAATGTCAATGCCTAAGTTGCGTGAAGAAACCTGTGTTTAAATTGATTAATTAAGGAAGCTGCTTTTGCATATCAAACATAATGTGGTAGGTAATTAGATAACTAAGCAAACCGAGAAAAGTGCGGTGGACGTGACTTGGGTCCGTCCTACGGAAGGGTGGTCCCGGTTAGCTGGGAGCTTTTCTCAAAAGACGTGATAACAAAACTGTGAAGACTTAGAGTTGATAAATTTAGAATCCCGATTTATGGTGTTTTAGGGGAGCAGAATGGGACTATGCCTTATGGGGGCAGAGAGGTTGAGCTTCGCATCCCTCTCATTTCCCATTCTCTGTGAACCAAGTGCAGCATAAATCCGATTTGACTCTGTTGTTCCTACGCAAAGTGGTTCATCTGGAGCTCGACGCTAGCTACTTCCTAGAGACTTGATTGATAGGAAAGAAACCCTGACTTTAGGTTGGTCCTAAGTGGGAACGGTCGGATACTTTTGCTTCGGGGCAGACTCAGGAAGACCTAGATCGCAAACCCTGTGACATTCCTTGCGAGTGCCAAGTGGCACTTTCTAGACTCTCTTCCCAATGGGCTGCTAAGACGTGTCCCACATGTGGACAAGTGGACACGTTACATTTCTCATGAGGAAGTCACAAGTCTTCTCCAAGTTCCAAGAATACAAGGAAGCAATTGAAAATAAGTATGAGTTACAACTCAAAGCTCTTCATACAGAAAATGGAGGAGAATATACTTCAAATGAATTCGAAGATTATTGCAAGGCCTTTGGCATATTCAACATGAGCTTACCATACCACATCATCCACAGCAAAATGGAGTTTCCGAAAGAAAGAATCATACACTACTCAATGCTGCAAGAGCTATGCTATCACTAGCTCGTCTGGGAAAAGACTACTGGGAGGAAGCAATTGCTATAGTAACATATCTTCAAAACAGGTTGTATTCCAACTCCCTTCAAAATAATACTCATTACAGATTGTGGTTTAGTCACCCTCTTGACTTATCACATCTTAAAGTCTTTGGATGCACTGCATTTCTTGTCAATCAAGATTACAAATCCAATTTTTCTCCTAGAGCCACACAACTACTTTTTATAGGATATGGAGAGCCACATGGTCACAAGGCCTATCGCTTCTATGATCTAACTGACAAAGTCTTTATTTATGGCCGAAGTGCCATCTTTTATGAAGATAATCTTCTTCCATCCAACACAACACAATGTCCATCTCTCACACTTTTTCCCGTCAACGAATCTCCAACATTAGACATGCCTCATACAAGGCCCAACATATCTTCGATAGAATCCTCTCCTTCTAGTTCTAGCCACACCAGCTCTTCACCTTTATCATCATCCTTATCTTCTTTTAGAGGTTCAAACTCCATTAGATCATGTGAACAACCCTCATCTCAAAAAACTTCAAACCTTAATGGATATCAAACCTTATTAAAAACTTCAAAAACCATTATAGCTCCAACCTGTCAAATGGCAATAATCACGCATGTTGTCCATTCAAATGGCACTGACAGTGGGCAGCAACCTGCACTTCAAACGCCATGTAGCAACTTCAGGACTCACAGCAAATAGACTCTTCAATCAGTCGAAAATTGCCAGCTACTCCACTCCATGACAACCACATACATGGGACGTCAATAGCTACAAAATTGTAGCAACTGGCGCACCATAGCTTGATTGTTGCCTATCCTAAAAAACAACCTGCCACAAATTGCAATCAAAAAATCAATACTCCCTTATCTCCACAATTTCAAAGCTCCCAATATGAAGGAGAAAATCTACATAATCATCAGGTTTCAAGTCTTCCACAACCTTCATTTTATCATGAAAACTTGATTCCTCTCCATGCCTCTACTCCACAATTAGCTCCATCCACTAATGAGCACAATCCTCGAAGGTATGCTCGCATAGCCGCAATGTCTTCAACATCAAGCAATACTTCTCCTACGGCTCTCTTTGTTATGACTCTATAGCCTCCATTTCCAACTTCTCCATCAATGATGATTACTCTATTGAGTCCTACCAACTTCGACACACTGAAGAGGTACAATCACAATCAACTCCTTGCTTCAAAAACTTACATGATCTTCATCTTCAAGCCAACATTGCCCTTGGCCTAGCTTGAGATTCACCTCCAATCACTATTCTTGAAGCTCCAATTTTCCCTACTATTACTCAAGCACTTCAAAGTAATGAAGCCTCTCAATGGCAAGCTGCAATGCTTGATCAATACAAAGCTCTACTTCTCAATAACACCTGGAAATCAGTACCCCTTCCTCTTGGAGAATCTACAATAAGCTGCAAATGGGTACTTCGCAAAAAGCTCAAACCAGATGGCTCCATTGACAAGTAAAAATCTTGACTTGTGGCTTATGGTTTCGAAGAAATTGAAGGCCTCCATTACGGAAGTACATTCTCTCCTATACTTTCTTTGTCCTCTTTATGGGTATTACTCTCCATGTGGCAACTCATTTTAAATTAATTCTTCACTACATTGATGCCAGAACTGACTTCTTGCATGGTCACTTAGAAGAAAAAATCTATATGTCGTCTCAACCACCAAACTTTGTTGATCCAAAATTTCCTACACATGTTTGCCTACTGCATAAAGCTCTTTATGGACTAAAACATGCACCAAGACAGTGGTACACTCGTATTCATTCTCACTTACTACACCATGGCTTTTGAAGGCTAGAAATAGATCACAACATTTATACTCTTCTTCAGGGCAATAGTGTCATTATCTTAGGTCTCTATGTTGATGACATTCCTATTCTTGCCAACTCTCCTCACGCTATGTCTCCAAAGCCAAAACTATCATATCTTCACAATTTGTTATAACAGACTATGGTCCTATGCTTTACTATCTTGGCATTGAAATTGAATAGTAACCCACATCCATCAAAATGCATCAACATACCTACATGATGTATATTCTCTTCCATTATTCCATGCTAAAATGTAATCCCATGGTCACTCCACTTGCCCAAAATCTCCAATTGAATCCATCCTCATCCCATTCTCTTTCAAGTAATCAAACTTGGAGACTATTCCTTTTATGGAAGCACTTGGATATCTTCAATATCTAATTACTTGTACCCGTCTCCAGATTTATCTTATGCAGGACAGGTTCTCTCCGAAGCCATGCATCAACCCACTTATGAACATTGGAAGCAGCTCAAATGGGACTTATGACAAGGCCACAAAATTGACCCTAAACTTCAGGCCAGCTAGTCAAATTTGTTGATTTCTAAGAATACCCAAAGACTGTAACCTCCTTTGGTCTGCCATCGACACCTGAAATGGGGCTGGCAAAAACTCTTCTTACTTATTTGCCAAATATGTATGTTCAGGAAGTATATTAACCTGTGAACCTCCATCCAACAAAACATCATCATACTTACTACTTGCATACTCAACCTAAATGGTAGGTACTTAATAATCCACCACTTCCTGTTGGGTTGGTATCACTGCTTGACAGTCAGGAACTATTTGATCTTGAACTGTTATTCTTTCAAGGACTTCTTGTTGCCTCTGCTTGATCTTCAAAAGTAACTTCTCCTTAAATCTCGATATTAGATCCAAGATTTTCTCCAAAGTTAACTACAGAGAACACTTTGCTAAAGCTTGGAATAGCTCTTCCAAGCCTCCTTGCTATAAGTTTTGGGCAACACTATTATCAGGAAACAGCTCTTGATCTTCAAGAGACTAGTTCTGCTGTTTAGGAGCACACTCCTGAATTTCAGGAAACTAGTCTTGCAATTCAAGTCTCTACAGACCTAAATTTCCTACATCCTGAAGTTGATCAGCTTCACATTTTTCAACAAGTTTTTGCACCTTTCTTACCTGCTTTGCTGCCTTTTTCCTTATCTTCTCTTATTCCTACCAATCAAGCTTCATACCACCTTGACTTCTGGTGACTGCTAAAACCATTGGTTCCTCTTGACATTCCTCTATTTCAATGCAATTAGAACAATCACAATGAACATGCATACTTATAGCCTTAGTGTTACCTGACACCTCCTTTGCCTCTTCTTGAACCTTCTCTTGCTAAATTTTCTTACAACAACTAGCAATTCCTGTACCATCAAGAGATTTCCTTTTCTCATCTTGATCAAGTAATTCTATAAGGACTACTACAACTGGGGCAAGTGGATGCTGCTAATGAGATGCTTTGCAGGTCTTCCATCATTGTGGGACCTTGCTACTGGCATTCCTCTCTCAGTCCTATGCCTTGTCCAAAGTTCATAGTTTGGTCCAACAAAGTGGCATTGACCTCCACAATAGTGGCATGCTCCCATTTGGGTAGTTTGCTGCTATGCCTAAAAATTTTCCCAAGACTACCTAGCTTGCATTCTTCTAGGTCCTCTGAAGCGTCTCTATGACATGGTGTCATGAATAATCTGATTTACTGTAGCTGGTTGAATAGGTCTTGGCCAAGCATGCATTACTGGCATCTGCTGTGCCATCCTAACATTAGGATTATACCAACAAGTCCTAGTCTCATGGCCGCTTCTTTGGCATATCTCACAATGCTTTTCCTTATTACTTTCAAAAATACCCTAATCTTTTATCTCTTTTTTTATCATTTTATCTAACTTGTTGTCCTCTTATCTTTGTCCTTTGCTTTCTTCTTTTTAGTCTTGGTTGATCCCGATTTCTTCTTTTTCTTCCTATGACTGCTCCTGCTAGAGTTATCCTCATTAGAGTCACTTGAATCATCATTTGAATCTGAGCTGTGATCACTATCCTCATCCTCACTGTCCGTGTCTGAATCTGACCTTGAACTCGTATCAAAATCTGAGTCCGAAGAGTCCTCATCTTTACAGCTCTTAGATCTAGAGGTACCAAGTATTTTTTCCACTCTCATAGCTGCCCTTAACAATGTGTCAAATGTATCATTCTGACCCATCTCTACATTGGAAATAGGATTTTGAATCTTACCTCTCACGCCCTTCATAAAATAGGTAATCTGCATTTCCACTGAAGGTCTATCATCAGCATCCAGCCTATTCAACAGGTTCCTGAATTTTTGGGCATAATCTTCCACTAACATAGTCTTCCGTTTGATCTTCTTGATCTTCCTTAGAATATCTCCCGAAGTTTTGTCCTTACAGAACCTGCCTAAAAATGTTATTTTTAGAGCATCATATGAATTGAAGGCTGCCATACCATAACTGGCAAGCCAATCCATAGCTTTCCCATGAAAAGTGGCAGCAAACTATTGCTTTTTGACATGGTCCCCATACATTTGGTTGAAGCCACTAGCTATCAATCTTGTCTCAATCTAAGCCACATGACAATCGGGGTCTTCTTTTTTATTTCCTAAAAACTTAGAGGCTCT
This sequence comes from Lygodium microphyllum, assembly GCF_053477565.2. NCBI lineage: Eukaryota > Viridiplantae > Streptophyta > Polypodiopsida > Schizaeales > Lygodiaceae > Lygodium > Lygodium microphyllum. Next base: position 139,633,019 of record NC_141140.1, on the reverse strand, counting down.
AAATTTTGGGTTAATAATCTAATTTGGATTCATAATGTTCGGCTTATGAGGCCTCCGCAATGGTGGTAGAGGATTAAAATTTAAAGACTTCTTAGATTAATGAGCTATACCTTTCAATAAAAATGATCTCCCAAGCACGATATGTCGCAGTCTTTCAAGTGCCTACTTAGGAGAAGTTTCTTGATCCTTAGATGGTAATGATAGTTCCTCATCTTCGAAAACATTAGGTGAACCTTCTGTTGAGATATCGAGCTCCACTCATGATACGCCAGGGTGACCGTTGTGTATTTATGTCACCGACTTGTCAGTTGCAGACGCGGTTGGTACACCGCCCATGAATAATAGCTACATGATAGCTATCCTTATCTACTCTAGTTTGTGGCTCAGTTAGTATGCCACCTTAGTTAGTTGAGTTTGGTTTGAGACCCATATAGAGGGTTCTTCTATTTCTTTGTACTAGAGTTCTTTTGGCTTACACAACTAAGAAGAGGAAAACTGTTTTCAGCCTCCACCCTTGTGTGTCTTCCCCCATTGTGCAAGCAAGAAAGCTTCAAGCGAGACTCCTTCCTTCTCTCCCACAATCTTGACATGGTATCAGAGCCTTGTTCGTGGTAAGGAGCTCAAGAAAGCAAGCCAAGATCGCGGTGGTCTGGTAAGAGGAGCAGTGTTGCTTTCATTTTCTGTTTTGGGAGCAGATCTCTGTAGGTAGCACAGCCGGAAATTGCAGGAGTGCATTGTCTCAGGTTGAGACGCCCTTCGCGGTGAAGCAAGAGGGCAGTATATGCTGCGGGTGAGGGCTTTAGCCCTCGGCGACCTTGTTTTTTTTATTTGAGGCCATTTCGGGGCCTGTTCTGCAGACGGAAGTTTTCTGCACGCACTCAGAAAAAGGCTCAGTTTTATGCTGTGCGACCACTGTTCTACAGGTCGGTGAAAAGTTACTGTAGAAATTGCATCGTATGCTTGTGCGCAGAGACATTGGGAGTTTCAGAATCATCCTTGGTTCCTGTTTATGCAAAATCGTCACTAGGAAGTGACTGTGTGGTCAAATACCACTTTCGCCAATTTTGCAGATTTGCCCTTGTGAGGGTGAAGTTGTGTTTTTTGCAGTGACAGAATTTCTTGCAGTATTCTGTAATGGCGTCTGATTCTCTTTCACAGATTGTCACTGAAAAGCTTGACAAGAACAACTTTCAGGCATGGAAGTTTAGAATGACGAATTTCCTTATGGGAAAAGGATATTGGGAATTTGTTGCAGGAAATGAAGAAGAACCAGTTCTTCCTGATGTTCCCAATCAACAACAAATGCAGGCATTTAAAACATGGCATGAGAGAGCCAGGAAAGTTATGTACTGGCTGTCTATCAGCATTTCAGACTCTATGATTGTGCATATTCAGGATGCAAGTACGCCAAAGGAGGCATGGGATACTTTGTCAAAAATGTATAGCACAAATACGCAAGCCAGGAAAATGCAGCTCAAGCAAGAGTTGCACAATGTGCAAAGAGAAAATATGAGCATCAACGACTACCACATGAAGGTGAAGAAGATTGCAGATGCACTTGCTTCCATTGGGTCGCCAGTGGAAGATGATGATTTAGTTTCCATGACCTTGAATGGTCTAGGAAAGGATTATGCACAGTTTCGGACATCCATTTCAGTTCGTGAAAGATTTCCTGATTTTGAGGAGTTGATTGCTCTTCTAATTTCTGAGGAGCAGAGAAATGGTGGTGCATCTTCTTCAGGAGGAACTTCAAAAGAAGCTGTCTTCTACTCAAATGCTGGAAGAGGTAGAGGCAGAGGTAGAGGAGGCCGATTTGGAGGCCGTGGTAGAAATCAGAATATGCAGCAAACTCAAGAAAACCAGTCCTATGGAGGAGGACGTGGTAACTCTAGAGGCAGGGGGAGCCAAAGAGGTCGTGGTGGATGGCAAAGAGGTGAAAATGCAAACAGTAATGTTGAATGCTACTACTGTGGTAAAATGGGTCATATGGCTAAAGACTGCTATAAAAAGCAGAATGACATCATGAATGGAAAACTGCAACAAGGGAATTATGCATCTTCTAGTAGACAGGGTGATGACAGAAATGAGCATTTGTTCATGGTGCAACACATGAACAATTCTGTGACAAGTGTAAAAGAAAGCAATGATGTATGGTATGTTGACTCAGGTGCATCAAACCACATGACAGGTCATGCAGAATGGATGGAGGATGCAAGGAAAATGAAAAAACCAGGATTTGTGGAGACTGGTGATGATACTGCACATCCTATTGTGCAGATTGGAAAAATTCCCTTGTCTATGCTGGATGGGAAAAAGAAATACCTGTCCGATGTATTTCATGTCCCGAATATCACCAAGAATCTGGTTTCTGTTGGTCAAATGGTTGAGCAGGGCTTGCAGGTCAGATTTAATCCTCATGGATGCTTTGTTGAGGATATGAAAAATAAAGGTCGCTTGATAGCAAAAGGAAAGAAGAAGGGCAGAATGTTTACGTTGGATGCAGACATGTCTGAATTGAGTGCAGCAATGTTTGCACATGGGACCGGTGTAGTTGCAGATATTGATATCTGGCATAAACGCATTGGTCATGTTAATGTACAGCGACTTAAATCAATGCAGGCCCAAAATATTGTTGCAGGTTTGCCAAAGTTCAAGGTTGCACAAATGCATAAGGTATGTGAAGCCTGTCAGTTTGGAAAACAGGCAAGGAAACCATTTCCTAGACATGTTCAAGAGAGTGAGAAGCCATTGGAATTAATCCACTCTGATGTGTGGACTACTAAAGCTGCATCTCTTGGAGGCTGTCATTATTTTGTCACTTTTATTGATGACTATAGCAGAAAAGTTTGGGTGTATTTTATGAAAAAGAAAAGTGAAGTTTTTGGGCATTTCAAAACTCTTAAAGCTATGGCTGAAAAAGAAACAGGTCTGCAAATAAAATGCCTAAGGTCAGATGGAGGGGAAGAGTACCTCTCAAATGAGTTTGCAAGGTTCTTGCAGGAGCATGGCATAAAGCAGCAATATTCATGCAGTTATACCCCACAACAAAATGGAATTGCAGAAAGGAAAAACAGGCATATTGGAGAGGTATCTCGTGCCATGCTCAATGAAAAAGACTTGCCAGATTTTTATTGGGCTGAAGCAGTTGCTACAGCAGTCTACATAATGAACAGGACTCCCACTGCAGCAATACATGGAATGACTCCAGAGGAGAGGTATACTGGTAGGAAACCAGATATTTCTCATTTGAAAATTTTTGGTTGCATTGCCTATGTACATGTGCCAGATGAGCTGAGATCCAAGTTGGATCCAAAAGCTGAGAAGTGCATCTTTATTGGTTACTCTCTGCAGCAAAAAGGGTATAGATGCTATAACCCTTCTACTCGTAAGTTTACAGTGAGCAGAGATGTTGTTTTTGATGAGATGAGTAGCTGGTATAAACCAGTAAATGTGATTGATGATGTAGATGCACAAAATGGTAATGCTGCACAAAATTCACAGCAGCAGTCACAAAATATTAGTGGACCTGAAGCATCTTCTAGCAGTGGTTCACATTCTTCGCCATGGACAGGCAGATTGAGATCAGGAGAATCTTCTCAAAGCAGTGCAGATGGTGGTGTGCAGGTATCACGAAAAGGAAAAGAGAAGGTTGATCAGCCCATGTTTGATGTGAATACAGGTCACTCTTATGTGGATGGTGAATCCAGTGGCTCAGAACAGAGCATTGATGATGAGTTGGGTATTCCTTCTATTGTTACACCTGGAGTAAGGAAGACCAGGGATGTTTTGAGAGCACCTGGGAGTGAACGTACTTTGCGCAGGTCTACGAGAGCTAGGTATCCTGTGGATAGGCTGAAATATGATGGATTTACAGCCATTCACTATGCATATATGGTCAAAGTGATACATGAACCAGAACCCACATCTTTTGAGCAAGCCATGGGAAAAGAAAAATGGGAGAAAGCCATGGATGAAGAAATGGATGCCTTGGAAGCAAATGCTACATGGGAATTGGTACCTTTGCCTAAAGGTAAGAATGCAATTGGCTGTAAGTGGGTTTATAAGGTGAAGCACAATGCTGATGGTTCTGTGAACAGATACAAGGCAAGATTAGTAGTCAAGGGGTATGCACAAACATATGGCATTGACTATGAAGAAACATTCAGTCCGGTTGCAAGAATGGCAACCGTAAGAGCAGTCATTGCTATGGCTGCATCAAAGGGATGGTCTTTACATCAGATGGATGTAAAGAATGCCTTCTTGCATGGTGATTTGCAAGAAGAGGTCTATATGGAGCAGCCACCAGGTTATGTGCATGATGTTCATCCTCAGTTTGTTTGCAGGTTGAAGAAAGCCTTGTATGGCTTGAAGCAAGCACCTAGAGCATGGTCTGACAAGATAGGACAGTATCTTGTCACTATTGGCTTTCAGATTTCCAAGGCAGATTTCTCACTTTATGTGAGAAAAACAGAGAAAGGTATTATGCTACTTGTCATTTACGTTGATGATTTGATTATGACAGGTGACAGTGATGAAGATATCCTTCATGTGAAAATGCTATTGAAGCAGAAGTTTGAGATGAAGGATTTGGGAGAGCTGCGTTATTTCTTGGGCATTGAGGTGATTAGATCACCAAGTGGGATACAGCTCTTGCAGAGGCAGTATGGATTGGACATGCTGTCCAAATATGGGATGACAGGCTGTAAGCCTATTTCAGTTCCTTTGGAGCAGAATGTGAAGCTGAGCACAGATGCAGGTGAGCTTCTAGAAGACCCTACTATGTATAGACGCATAGTAGGAAGTTTGATTTATATGACTATTACCAGGCCAGATTTGAGCTATGTTGTTGGATTGGTAAGTCAATTTATGCAGGCTCCAAGGAAACCGCATTTGGATGCGGCTAGACGCATACTCAGGTATGTGAAGTCCACATTGCAGTATGGACTATTTTATGAGACTGGGGTTCAGATACAGTTGCATGGATACACTGATGCTGATTGGGCTGGTAGCATTTCTGATAGACGATCTACCAGTGGATATGTGTTCTCCTTCGGGAGTGCTGCAGTCACTTGGAGCAGCAAGAAACAGCCTACAGTTGCCTTGTCGAGCACAGAGGCGGAGTACAGGGGTGCAGCAATGGCTGCATGTGAGGTAGCTTGGTTGCATAAGCTACTTTATGATATGCATCAGTCTACAGATGGACCAGTTGTCATTTATTGTGACAACATGAGTAGTATACACTTGGCAAATAACCCAGTCTATCATGCTAGAACAAAGCACATTGAGGTGCACTATCACTATGTGCGAGAGATGGTTTTACTAGGTCTTATTGATCTAGTTTATGTCAGCACAGAGGATCAGGTAGCTGACATATTCACGAAGGCATTGGGCGCAGAGAAGCTGCGCAAGTTCAGAGACCTGCTTGGTGTGCAGAAATTGGGATTGAGCTCGAGGGGGAGTGTTGAGATATCGAGCTCCACTCATGATACGCCAGGGTGACCGTTGTGTATTTATGTCACCGACTTGTCAGTTGCAGACGCGGTTGGTACACCGCCCATGAATAATAGCTACATGATAGCTATCCTTATCTACTCTAGTTTGTGGCTCAGTTAGTATGCCACCTTAGTTAGTTGAGTTTGGTTTGAGACCCATATAGAGGGTTCTTCTATTTCTTTGTACTAGAGTTCTTTTGGCTTACACAACTAAGAAGAGGAAAACTGTTTTCAGCCTCCACCCTTGTGTGTCTTCCCCCATTGTGCAAGCAAGAAAGCTTCAAGCAAGACTCCTTCCTTCTCTCCCACAATCTTGACACCTTCAAGAGTCGAAGGAGTTGGAAAAGATTCTTCAAAACTAGCAGGAGAATTATAAACGGTTGTTGTACCCCCAGAGGGACCCACATCCCGATAACCCTGACTATCAAGTATAGCTTCCAGCCAGCCCAATGCTGCAACACCCTTTGCATCAGCAAGAAAAACTTCATGTTGTTGTTGCCTTTCCAATGCCTCCCTTAATTTTCATGATCTGCTCCTGGTAAGAATAGGGTTTGAATGATAAGGATAATTGCCTGACATAATTTTTTCCCATAAAAGGCACCTAGTACATGATCAATGCCATTAGCCTTCCTATCGTATAAATCTATCAAGAATTGGTTCTAGATCTACTCTTCAATTAAGAAATTATTTTCCTAAAACTGGCAGAGATCGCCAAAGTGTTATGACCTCTTAAAATACCATAACAATTCAAACATAGTGTTCTACCTGAGAGAACACCATAAAATAGCATACAACCTCCTGAATGGATTTACATCCATCAACACTTCATAAAGTTCAAGAAATATATTCAAACCCAAAGCATACATCATACTCAACAACATAGAATTGTTGATCATCAAATACTACACTGTTTCCTATTTTCATAGCCATCATCGATTGAACAATTTAAAAGAGAATCACAATAACATTTAAGAGACAATTAGAAGATAATAGGATCAAACATTAGCCATTAGTTTTGGGTGTTGTACTCAGTCGTATTCCATTCTTGATCAAAAAGTAACTGCTCAAATACAATTGCCTGACATTTTAACCTGCGTCTTGACTTTCAGGTGAAACATCATATGAAAGATAAAGGTTTTTTTACATATGTTGATCCAAAAGACTACATGCATACTAATACTAAGGTGTAAAATAGTACGAAATATATGGTGAAGTTCAAGTCCTAACAATGTGCGGACATTGATGATGGACCGGCTAGCTAGACGGGTTTGCACATCTACACTTAGCATGTTAGTGGTCATTATGATACTCACATGGCCACTGACTTATCACTTATTATATTTAGTTTGTTACACCTACCTACAACTGGCAAAGATATAGCGCTAGTCAATTAGTGTAGTCTGTTTTGCATTGTTTGACTTAGTAGGCCACTTTCCTTTATGTTGTATCTTATCTATGCTTTGTGTAGATTGTATAATGTGTGGAAGAAGAAGAAGAAATCAGCAAGAAAACGTTTTGGTCTCTATGTCTCTTCTTGCGTTCTTGAGTGAGCTTTCTCTTGTGTATACAATGTGTGTTTGGTGCAGTAGCTCAAGCAAGTCCCCGCACCACGCGATTCTTGTCAAGACATTGATCCGGGTTTTTTACAACCCGGATTATTACCACAAAATTTGGCCAAAGCCCCTATCAAGAGCTTACCATATCACTTTGGGTTTACTCTTCAAGCACTAGGTATGCTACATTGCTTCTCGATTATGATAACTCTAGCAAATGGGGGGAACAAGTTCTTAGGAGGCATGTCAATGTAAAGGGTAAAAGGGATGGTTATCTTAGTGAAGATGAAAATGGATTACACCTAGGAGTTGAGTGAGTGCATAGATTTTTCAAAGGACTAGCCTCCAACTACATATGGGCTCCATCTGCATCACTAAGATTTGGAATCTATCACCATCATTAGAGGACACCTCACCATAGCACACAAGTCAATATCCACATCATGGTGTCATTTGGATCTTACATAAAAGCTTACAAGCATGGACCCCTTCTGTCACATGCTTATATATATTTATATATATATGGGAGACTAAAGTCAAAGCAGCTTTTGGAATATGTTTTTTATAATCTCAATAACTCCCAAGAAAAAGCGAATTTCAAGAAAATTCCCACGATGCCCGATCGGTTTCGACCTGGTCTACAAAGTTGCAGAAGAAACTTTTTTCAAATTCTTCACGAAATTGAAGTTACGAAGGCGCAGACTGTTGGCTACATGCAATTTGCTTCTCTCTTTCACCACACCAACTTTTCACTCTATCCTTCTTGTAAATATATTATAATAATGTGCTTTGGGCACCCACCTCTTGTAATCTAGCTCCATTTCTCTATTTTGTCTACCACCACCCTTGGCTTCTTGCATGATGACCAAGGTGGGGACTTGTCCCATCTACTATTCTCCATATTTTCAAAGATGCCATACATCATCTAGGATTATGTTAATCAAGAAGATTAGCTTAATCTAATCCCTCATGGAGGCTATATAAAGAGCCCATGGAGAATGAAGAGGGGGAAGAGGGACAATGACAAGCCCATGAGAGCACTCTAGAATACCCTCATCTCTTTGAGGTAAGCTATGAGTAAGTTCTTTTATTATATAGTATAATGGCAAGCTTCCTCTACCTCTTCTCCTATTATCTCCCTCTCTTCTCATCTTCTCATTCCATGTAGCATAATGGCAAGCTTCCTCTACCTCTTCTCCTCTTGTCTTCCTCTCCTCTCATCTCTCTCTCTCATATTCTAATATGGTGTCTAGTACATATATTCTCTCTTGTAAATTTGTGTCTTAGTTCTCTTGATTCTCTTTGAGAAAAGGGATGTCCTAGCCCATCCTCCCTTTGGCTAGGTGGTGCCCCTCTTTAGTTCTCTTAGTGAGGATTGGAGGTTGAATGGGTAAGAGGCAACCCGTTCATCATTTCAGCCCTCAACATCTTCTCCAGGTTGACATTCGAGAGTGAGGAAACTGTGTTTTCCATGCAGCCCAAGTTTTCATGGTTACCTGAGTAGATGAGCCTTGGGCTTCTTGACAGCCCAGGCTCTCATGCCTACATCAATGAGACCAGAGATTTAAGGAGATGGGTGCACTATGGCTTGCATGGTGGTGGGAAATCAGGCTTGAGGTGTGACATCAGCCTCATGATCCACTAAAGTTCCAACTCATTAAGTTTGAATTGGTCCTTAATAGTGGGCATATCCTTCCAAGAATCGGAACCTACATCCCATGCATCTACCCATGTCTTTAGACCTTTTAGAGCAATCTTCCTTGCTAGTCTTGGTTGCTCATGATAGTGTGCCAAGAAAGGATCATAAGGAAAGGGGGAGAGCCAGATGCTGAGAGGTAGCGAGCCATCCTCTCACACTTGGGGATCATGGAGGAGTTTCATTTCTCTCAAGAGAGAGTCCCATAATTGAGCCAAATCTTGTGCTACCTTAAGGCATTTTAATCTTTAAGTGCCAAGATGGTTCAAACCATTCTTTACCAGCAAGTTTGGATGTGCTAAGTCATTCTCTCATAAGTCTTGCCCAAGGTTGAGGAGTGTCAATTCTTTTAAGGGTTGAGAGTGCTAGCAGTCGTCACTAAGCCTTAGGATACAAAGACTTTAGATCATAGCCTCCATTTGTCAGTAGTAAGAGTGGACCATGGTATCTGAGCATAGCCCTTGGAGCCATCTTTCTTCCATAAGAAGTCTCTAATCATCTGGTCTAGTTGCTCTTAGGAAGCCCAATGAAAAAGAATCAAATAAGCCATAAAGATCATGAAAGAGGTCAAGATCACCTTGGCCACCACTAACTTCCCAGTTAGTGAAAGTTAAATTTTGTGCCATTTCTCAAACTTACCTTGAATTTTCCCCTTAAACCATTGAAAGCACTGTTTAGTGGAGAGACCTACACCAAGATAGCACCCTAAATATCTTATAATTTCTCCACATTTGATCAATCTAAACATGTATTGCAAAAGCTAGGGATGGGGCTCAGTGTAGATTGGGGGGAAGCTGTGTCTTTGGCAGTATTAATCTTGGAAGCTGATAGGATAGCAAATTCTTGGTAAAGTTCCGTCAGATTATCTATCAATGTCTTCTCAGCTTGGACTATGATGGCATTGTCGTAAGCAAAAAATTGGTCTGCCATGTGAGAATCATCAGGAAGGGGAAGTCCTTTAATAGTGCATGCTTCCAATTGTTTGTCAATATGTCTCAAAAAAGGGGGTCAATAATTAAAGCAAAGAGGAGGGGTGGGCACCCCTGCCTGATGGATCTACGCAAAGGGAAGGGTTGGGATACCTTTCCATTTACCATTATGCATGCCTAAGTGTTGCTAAATAGCACACCAACCATGCCAAGGTAGGTCACCAAAGCCAAAGGCTTGCAGTGTGGACATGATAAGCTTTTAGCTAATTCTGTCATAGGCTTTGTCAAGGTCCATGTTGACCAAGATAAAATAATGTCAATCCTCATAGCATGATCAATGGAGAATATGAGATTGATCACAACATCTTATATTTTCCTCCCAAACACAATGCCATACTATCAGGGGTGTATGACTTTGCCTAGCAATAATTTGATTCTACCCGAGAGAAGCTTGGTAAGGATTTTATAAGTGAAGGGGAGCATGGTCAGTGGCCTCCAGTTGGAGGGTTTGGACCTATCCAAAGCTTTAGGCACCAACTTTATGAGACCAACATTGCATAATTTTGACATCACACCCATTTTTCTGATCCAATTGAGGAGGTGGACTAGCTGTTCTAAACACGAATCCCATAAAGCTTGAAAGAACTCAAGCAAGATGCCATCTAGCCCTTGAGTCTTCCCATGATTCCTTAAATCAAGTATGTACTTAACCTCCTCCTTTGTAAATGGTCTTTCAAGAAGAAGGGCTTCATCAGGTCGGATAGGGTCCAACACATCACTCACTAAGGAAGTTGTGCATCCTTGTTTGATAGTTCATCAGCTCATCATGCTCATTGCCGCAACAATGGTTGATAGATGTGCTTTAAATATCTACAAAATAGATCAGTCACATCAGTGTGTTTAGCTCCATTAATGTCAACAATTATGTGATGAGTTCTTTCTTTTGCTTGTACTTGAGGGTACCAAAAAAGAGTGAGGGGGGTGCATCTGCTAACAATTCCCATGTTCCTTTGAGTTGCACCTTTACAGCAGCAACTTTAAACTCCTCAGCCTCTCTCAAAGCTTGTTCCATAGCAAGGAGAGTAGCTTGCATATGGGTATCATTCGGATCATGTTGTAGCGCGCTCACCAATGCTTCTCTTGCCTTAACTACACTCAATCACAAATGCATCTAAGCATTATGGCAAGGAAAAGGCTAAACAAAGGAGAAAAACTTATCAGCTTGCAATCAAAATACTTTGCTTTATAATCTGATGTGTTAGATGATTTTGTATTTCGGTAAGTTTGTCTACTCATTCATGAGAAGAATGAACTAAATACAAAATTGGATAAGGAGAGGAAATTTTCTTGCTTAAATTTAAAGTTTGAATTTTTAGAAATATTTTAAAATTATTAAATATTAGCTATGGCTAGATGTAAAATTAGGTTAAATTAATAATGTATATTATTTATCTAGGTGAGTATTATTAATATTGTAATCATATTTTACCATAGAAATTATGCAATGCTTATGAGTATACTATTGAGTTAGGATAGAATAGACTTTCATCAATTATTTACTATACCTATGCCATCCCTCTTGCGTATATAGCAAGAGGTGTACGCATAACATGTTGTTTGACTAACCTATGGATCCAAGATAGTATTGGTAGATGGCATATTGGTTATGAGTAAACTATCGAGTGAGGATAAGTTAGATTGTGCTTAACCATAGCCATGTATGCGAGTAATTAGAAAACTATCACTTTAGACTAGTCAAGGTTTTCATAAAAACTATCATGACTATGTACATTAGTGCATAATGTATTAGACAAGTGAAGCAATTATTATCATGATAGATCCAAGAGAGACCCAAATGTTTCCTAAGGTGGTCCATATCTTACTATCACCCTCTATATTGGAGGTACCTATGGTTTTAGGAATTATGTCCAAAGCTAAAAGTATGAGATTTTTTCTTCAAGGTTGCCTAAAATAGTCTCATATGAAACCCTTGGTCAAAGAGAGAGTAGTTTTTGAATTATTATGCCTTGATAAGTTGCATAGCTTTACTTTTGTGTCTAGGAATGTAAGTGTTTGAGAAGAGTTATCTTTCAAATAAATTTTCTTTTGGACAAAGTCAAGTATATTTTAAAAAGACATTTGGTAGCAACATTGAAACATAGTGTCCAACAAAGAAGAAAATTCTAGTCTGAGTCTAAAGTCTAAAATTGTTACCAATCCACTACAACTTTGATGGGAAAATATTCGTAAAAAACAATTAAGATAGTCCTAGGAAGCTTTAGCCAACAACTTGGTGCGCAGATTGGATGTTGTATGCGTATGTAGCGAGCGTCGAAAGGTCCCTAAGAACAAAAGAACTCTACTTTTGCACAAAAAACAAGAGGGAAGACTTACACGACATGAAGCAAAAAGACTAATTGGGTACAATCTCCCCCCATGCCTTGTGTAAGCACTCCACAAGGCATGTATTTATCAATCTATTAATCTCCAAGCTCAAAAATAGGCCAATTTTACAAATAAGAATGATTTAGCTTTTGTGCTAGCTTTTGTCCAAATAAAGAATAAAGCTCTTGGGCGGCCCAAGAGTCGAGTTGTGCCCAAATACAATGTCCAATAATGAAATAACTAAACCATGCGCCCATACGTATACAAAATAATAAATATTTATCGAGTGCTTTAATAAATAAGCGTGTCTAAATAAATACTAGTGCCACACCTTTAATGATAAGATGCGCGCCCATCAAAAATGATAATTTCTTCTAAGTCATCTGAATATACGCAACCGCCCAGTACTTCCCAACGCCACCGTTGCCTTCTCTACACATCAACTGAAGCATTCACAATTGTTAGAAAATAATAAAATTAAATCGACAAAAGTGAATACCTAGCAGTCTTCAGCTACAAAATAAATAAAGAGGTTGGAACTCTATCCTAACCTTTATTTAATACAAGTGCGCACTCTAACTCATAAACGTCCATTAATTTAAATATGTATTTTGTGGAATCGCCCACTATGGAATCACCCACATGCACATTAAATTAACATGACGCCCGAAAAGGACAAGCGTCCCCGTCAACTTCTCGCACAAGGAATCCACCTTGTGTACAGCCTCGGCAAATAAATATAGTTTTACAGAATCCACTGCAAAACCTCACGGAATCCACCGTGGAATATGCCTCCTTGCATTATATTCCCGGGGTGGGATAGCAATTGTCCTCAATTGCTATTAGCTCAATGTGGAGCCAACAATCAAGGGTAACCACTTAGGTCGCGAGCGTGCATCCATTGGGCCTCTTCAACAGGATGATATTTAAATTTAACCAAATATCTAGAATATTTATGGCTAGTTCTAGTGATCATAAAGTCAATATCTAGAATAGTTTCAAGTTCAAGGATTTCAGCTTCTTCTTCTAACAAAGGAGGGTCTTATGTTCAACATAATCACCAATTTTAATTTCTAAGTCATGAACTTATTGTGTTCCATTATACCTAGTGCCTAAGAATGTAGCCTTGATGCGATAATGAGTGAAAACAGTATGTAAATTCGATTCTTTGACCAATTTTGCAGAAATAAAATCGTGTGTGCTCCCATCGTCATGTAAAACAGTCTTTTCTCTACCATGCACAAGACGTTTCATCGTTAATAAAGAATGGGGATTTGGCATACCTGGTAAAGTATCTGAAGTAATACCGATATTATCATCGTCCTTTGTGAAATCTGGCATTTCTTCATGGTCTTCATCTTCATCGCTCCCAAGTAATTGATGTAAACAATTGACTTTTTGGTTTGACAATTCACTGCTAGATATCCAGGTTTATGGCACTTGTAGCAGATTATGGGTTTGGCTTTAGAAACATTATTGGTGATGGCTGGGAGTTTAGGAATGTTGGGATTTGGCTGGAAAGATGGCTTAGGATTTGGATTTGTGTTTGATGGTAAAGCAGGGGGTCGTATCCAAGATTTATGGAATGAAGATGCAGGGAAATGGTTTTGATTGAATCTTCAAAAATTAGAATTGAATTTTTTGAACTGAAGTTACCATTAGTTGGGAATTGTTGTGGTCACTTCTCTCGTCCTAAAATTTTGTCTTCAACATCATGGACCAAGGAAATTGCATCTTCAAGAATCGCTGGCTTGAACATGTTCACCTCTGCATAAAAATGACCAAGTAAGCCAAACATAAACTTGCGTTTATGGGTTGCCTTAGGTACATCTTCGAGCATTCGAAGTTGCAATAAAGCATTCCAAAAATGCTCGGTATATTGTGAAATAGGCTCGCGATCTCTTTGTTGCAGAAGATCCCACTGTTTGATTGCTTTTTCGTGGAATTGGGGTGAAAGAAAATTCTGCAAAATTTTCTTTTGGAAATCCTCCCAAGTAGTAGGGCAATCAATGCTTTTGCGGACAACGGTCCACCATAGTGATGCTCTGTCCACTAAATGATTAGTGACACACTTGAGTTTGTCTTTTTTGGCATACTATTCTTCATGGAAATAATCATCAAATTGACTGATAAAAGCAAGTACATTTTTTCCATCGTGTAACCCATTGAAAGTACGGATTTTGAAATTTCTTTTACTTATCTTTGCTTCTTTTCTGATAGATTGTGCTTCAAGTGTCGCATTGATCGTGCATCGTATAACATCTTCGGGTTGTGGTCCATCTTGATCGGCAGTAGATCGTTGAAGAGTGGCCAACTGAGCTTGCAAAGTTTGACGTGCTCTTCGTTCCTCTTGAAGCTGCATCAAAATTAGATCCAATTTTTGCTCCATCATTGGTTCTGGTAAATCACCTTCAACTATAAAATCTTCCATGGTTTAATCAGACATCCTGCGAAATTTCAAATAACCTCACACACTCGAAATCTTGTTAGCGGGATGAGCGTAGCTCAAAGTCGGGTTTTTACAAGGCTTATTTCTCGTTTTTTTTTAATGGCTTTTTGCAATATTTCTTCTTTGCGGATGCTGAAGTTGATATCAGGTCTTCTTCCAAGTGTATACTTCGTCCATGTTGACTGCGTATAGCAATCTGCTTGCTAAAAATTATCTATGTCATAGCACGGGTGTGAACAGAGGCTTGTAGGAACTATGAAACTGGTTCGGAAGTAATTGAGTGTGAACAACCTCTATGGTAAAGATTAGAAATTGAGTTTTTGAGCTTTAGTAAGGCTAAAAAGCTTTAGGCTTTGGATAAAAGAAGCTTAACTTAATCGTGCATTTACCATGAGGACGCTGTTAGATATGATCAATGCCCCGTCTTCATTAGGTGCTACCAATGATCCATGGTGCTCAAAGTTGTAAGGCCCCCATTATGAGGAGAAGCCAAATGTGAGCCCGGACATTGGTTGAGTCCTGACTTGTATATCAGATGAGGTCTATGTGACCAGATGGCAAAAAGGTAACCGTTGTGGGTCTAATCTTTCGGTTAGACGGAGTGGTTAAGTTGGTAGCAACTCGAGGCGCATTGTATCAAGTTGCGATGTAAGGGAGTTAAAAGGGGCCCCTATTGTGGGGTCCGGGGGCCGCGGAAGCGGCCCCTGGCTGGGGGGTCCCAAGGGAGCCAGCAGCGCGGGGGCAGCGCCCCCGGCCTGATGGTAAAGGGAATATTCCTTGGAATATTCCCTGGCCGACTAGTGGAGGCTCGTATGGTAGGTCGGTCAACAGGCCGACCTAATGACCTTCGTGGGCTATAAAAGCTAAACCCCTTCGCAGCCATCTATCACTCATCTTTCACCCAGTCAGAGTTGTTGTTCCAGCTAGCCTTAAGCTCTTTACCTATCTTCTGTCTAGATCGCCATCTAAGCTTCACACAGTGGAAGCGCACGGGTGGACAGAGCCACCTTTGTATCAGTTGTTTGGAGTTAAAGAATTTACTAATTCTCCTCTTATCTGTTGTGTACTCTCTATCTCTTTCTCAGATTCTGTTCGCTGCGCCATGTAATATTTTACATGGTATCAGAGCCCAAGGGGCTCTAGAGATCGGAGAGTATACAAGAGGCAAAGGCTTCAACAGCAAAGAGAAACTATGTCGACTTCTGGAAGCGGTTCTGGCGCATTAGGAAGCGATGCAGGAGGTGGTGTTGCTATACCGACTATTCAAACACTGAGGATTCGTCCACCAACCTTCAGCGAAGGCAAGTTAGATGGTACAAACTACACCTTGTGGAAGTTCAAAATTACAACTATCCTTGATTCTTATGAGCTTCTGGAGACTGTGCTGGGGACTGATGCAAAACCACAGCCTATCCCCGACCCATCAAATCCTAGTGTGATGATTCCTCCGAATGCAGATCTTCTACGAGCTTGGAAACAAAGGAATGCAGATGCATTATGTGCCTTAGTTACAAGCTGTTCTGACAGTGTTTTGACTTTGATTCAACATGCAACCAAAGCGTCAGAGGCTTGGAATGTACTAAGGAGTCAGTATGAAACATGAAACCAAACAAGGATTCAAAATTTGGAGAATCAACTAGCAGCGGAGAAGTTTGCTGAAGGAGAGACGATTGAAGCATTCATCACTCGGATTAAGAATCTACGCGACCAGATGGCTGGCGCTGGGATACAAAAGACTAGCAAAGAGCTAGCTCGGAGGTGTCTTTGGATTTGTCCACAAAAGTTTGATGGACTAGTAACTGCCCTTAATACTCAGGTGAGACCTCAAGCTTTGAATTTTGAGGAGTTTTGTGCATTATTAATGGAGGAGGAGTTGAGGCTGAAAGCCCAAGAAGGAAGCAACAATGGAGATGCTGCATTCTCTGCCAATGCAAAAGGCAAAGGTGTTTCCTCCACCAAAAATGATGGTGACAAAAAGAAGAAGGGCGGCAAGAAGAAGTTTCAAGGAGAGTGCTTACACTACAAGAAGAAAGGACATGCAATTGCAGATTTTCGTGTCAAGAAGGCAGATGAAAAGAATGGTACCCTTAAAAGTAAAGGGAAAGAGACAGCCAATATGGCTGAAGCAGAGTTGGAATTATTCATGGTGACCATTGAGGAAGTGTGCTCCTCGGCGCAAGAAGAATCTACCACTGACTCATGGGTGTTGGATAGTAGGGCCTCCCGTCACATGACCAACAAGAAAGGTCTATACAGTTCTATGCAGCCTCTACAAGAATCCATCATTGTGACGGTTGGAAATGATGCTAAATGCCCTGCTGTGGGCACAAGTACTATTTCTTTTGTTGCTGCAAGTGGTGAAGTCAAAAAGCTTTCAAATGTGTTGTATGTTCCCAAAATCAAGAGAAATCTCTTATCAATTTGCTGCCATAACTGATCTTGGTCATGAAGTGAGGTTCAAGAAGACATGTGCAGAAATTCTTGATAGTGCTGGCACAATTTTTGGCAAAGGAGAAAGAAGGAACAACCTGTGTGAGCTAAGTGCTCTTACAGCCACCGCTGGAGTGGGCACAAGTAAGCTTTTGCATGAAAGGTTTGGACACATCGGATTTGCAGTGTTGAAGGAGATGCAAAAGTAAGGTATGGTTGCTCACCTACCTACAATAACTGAATTGAAGGAACCATGTGAAGCTTGTATGATGGGCAAGCAACAGAGAAAGGCATTTCCACAAGAAAGCAAGAATAGAGCACAGGCTCCTCTAGAGTTGGTGCATGGTGACTTGTGTGGTAAGATGCCTACACAGGCCTTGGGGGGATCTTCTTATTTTATGTTGATTGTCCATGACTACAGTAGGAAGATGTGGGTATACTTCATTCGTGATAAGGCTCAAGCTTTTGGTAAGTTTAAAGAATGGCTAAAACTTATTGATAATGAAAGAGGGAAAAGTGTGAAGAAATTTAGAACAGATGGTGGTGGTGAGTTCAACTCAAAGGAGTTTGAAGGCTTTTGCAAGAGCAAAGGGATCAAGCGTCAATTGACGACGCCTCACACACCTCAGCAGAACGGTGTTGTGGAACGCAGGAATTGCACCATTGTGGAGATGGTAAGATGCATGCTAAAGGGCAAGAGATTGCCTATAACCATTTTTGGGCTGAAGCTGTTAATACTGCAGTCTACATTCTAAATCGGAGCTGCACAAAGGCTCTCAAGGGAAAAACACCCCATGAGGCTTACACTGGTAAGAAACCATCTGTCTCACATTTCAGAATTTTTGGATGTGAATGTTATGCATATGTTCCAGATGAGAAGAGAAACAAGTTACAACCAAAAAGCAGAAAATGTATCTTCTTGGGTTATAGTGATGAGCAGAAGACTTACAAGTTATATGACCAAGAGGCAAAGAAGATCATCGCGAGCCGTGATGTGGTTTTCAAGGAGGAGCCGCATACAGTGGAGGAGGAGAAGGCAAGTTCTTCCACTTTATCATCAAGCGAAGAAGTAGTCCACTATGAACCTGTCCCAAGAGCTATCCCTATCCTTAAGGAGGAGGAAGCATCATCTTCAGATGATGAGGAAAAAGTTCACCAACCTGACATCACCCCACCGGAAAAGCCATTGCCGCGCTGGGTGAAGCAACTCTATGACCACAATAATCCTATGCCTGCATCTGTTGAGGAGAAGGCAGACGGACCAAGGAGTTCTCAGAGAATAGAGGAGCAAAGGAGGCCTTTTGCTCACATAGTCAATATGGCCTTGATGGTTGAGATTATGGGAGAAGTAAATGAGCCAACTGACTTAGAAGAAGCACTTGCAGATCCATCATGGAAGGCTGCTATGCAGGCAGAGTATGACAGCATAATGAAGAATGACACTTGGGAGCTAGTGGATCGACCAGCAAAGCGGAAGGTTATTGGCACCAAGTGGATCTGGAAGGTAAAGTACAAGGCTGATGGTACCTTAGAAAAGTACAAAGCTAGATTGGTTGCCCAAGGATTTTCACAACTTGAAGGGTTTGGTTTTCAAGAGTCATTTGCCCCAACTGCCAGAATGACCTCTATTCGCACGGTACTTGTAGTGGCTGCCCACAAGAAGTGGCCAGTGTACCAAATGGATGTTAAGTCAGCGTTCTTAAATGGTGACCTCAAGGAGGAGGTGTACGTGGCTCAACCACCAGGGTTTGAGGGCCCCCATTCTAAGAACAAAGTGTGTAAGCTGAAGAAGGCATTATATGGGCTGAAACAAGCCCCCAGAGCATGGTACCAGCGGATAGATAAGTTCTTTTTAAACCTAAACTTCAAAAGATGTGCCTCAGATGCTAACTTGTATGTTTACAGGGATGGTAAAAAGTCTGTAGTGATTGTCCTATATAAGGATGACCTTCTTATTACAGGTGACTATGAAGATATGATCAACCAAACTCGAAAGGCTTTGAGTTCTGAGTTTGAAATGACAGACTTGGGCTTGCTGCACTATTGTTTGGGGATTGAAGTCTGGCAGGAGCCAGGAAAGATCTTCATCTCTCAGAAGAAGTATGCATGGGAGATCTTGAAGGCATTTGGCATGACCGAGTGCAAGGAGATAGCTACACCTATGGAGGTGAATGCAAAGTTATCCGTCGAGGATACATCAGCACTAGCAGAAATTGGAGGTATAGGAGGTTGGTCGGCAATCTGATCTACTTGTGTAACACTAGCCCAGATATCAATTTTGTTATTTGTGTTTTGAGCAGGTTCTCAAACAAACCTCATGAGAGTCATTAGAAGGCTGGGATGCGGGTGCTCAGATACTTGAAGAAAACTCTTGACTATGGTATCACATACAGTTTCGGAACTTCTCTTGTGGGGAACTGTGACTCAGATTGGACAGGAGACATTGATTCCAGGAAGTCAGTTTCTGGTTATTGTTTCTCTTTGGGTTCAGGAATTTTCTCTTGGATTAGTGAGAAGCAGCCAACAGTGGCATTGTCTTCTACCGAAGCAGAGTACAAGGCAGCTTGTTTTGCTGCATGTGAAGCCGTATGATTGAGAAGGATTCTATGGCATATGGGAGCGCAGGATGAAGAACCAACTGTGTTGAGATGTGACAATCAGAGTTGCATCACCATTGCCAAAAATCCAGTGTTTCATGCACGCACCAAACATATAGAGATCCAGTATCACTATGTGCGTCAGAGGAGAATGGAGCAGATATCTTCACCAAAGCACTTACGAAGGATCTGCTTCAAGTTCATCTTCAGAGAACTCGGCATTGGGCCGAGGAGATAGTTCACCTATGGGTGGACATTGAGGGGGGGTGTTAGATATTATCAATACCCCACCCTCATTAGGTGCTACCAATGATCCATGGTGCTCAAAGTTGTAAGGCCCCCATTATGAGGAGAAGCCAAATGTGAGCCCGGACATTGGTTGAGTCCTGATTTGTATATCAGATGAGGTCTATGTGACTGGATGGCAAAAAGGTGATCGTTGTGGGTCTAATCTTTGGGTTAGATGGAGTGGTTAAGCTAGTAGCAACTCGAGGCGCATTGCATCGAGTTGCAGTGTAAGGGAGCTAAAAGGGGCCCCTATTGTGGGGTATGGGGGCCGCGGAAGCGGCCCCTAGCTGGGGCGTCCCAGGGGGGCCAGCGGCCCCCCTGGCGGGAGTCCGGGGGCAGCGCCCCCGGTCCGATGGTAAAGGGAATATTCCCTGGAATATTCCCTGGCCGACTAGTGGAGGCTCATATGGTAGGTCCGACTTAACGACCTTCGTGGGCTATAAAAGCTAAACCCCTTCGCAGCCATCTATCACTCATCTTTCACCCAGTCAGAGTTGTTGTTCCAGCTAGCCTTAAGCTCTTCACCTATCTTCTGTCTAGATCGCCATCTAAGCTTCACACAATGGAAGCACATGGGTGGACAGAGCCATCTTTGTATCAGTTGTTTGGAGTTAAAGAATTTACCGATTCTCCTCTTATCTGTTGTGTACTCTCTATCTCTTTCTCAGATTATGTTCGCTGCATTGTGTAAAATTGTACAGATGCCGACACCTTTTTAACGGCGACGACGGCCATCAATACATGCTGCCGCTCTGCTGATTGTGAAATTTTGGAGGACTTAAGCTTTTTAAGCTTTTCTTTAAGCTTATAAACTCAACTTTGATGAAATTTCTTGCCTGTTTTTTTGAGAAGTAGAAGACTTAACAAAGGAACTTGAGAAGTGGTCCTCCGTCGTAAGAGACTGGTCCTTCGCGATCCAACAGCGTAGCAGGGGATTCTTCACTGCCAAGAACACACTAGTATTGACGGATTGTCGCGAGACTAACTATAGAGCTCGATCATTCTAGGAGTGTTGCCTTTGTGCAAGATGGTAAGCAATTGGAAGCCCTCGATCTCAGCTTTGCTTTGATACCACTAATGCGTAGATCGGATGTTGTATGCATACGTAGCGAGCGCCGGAAGGTCCCCAAGAACAAAAGAACTCTACTTTTGCACAAAAAACAAGAGAGAAGACTTGCACGACATGAAGCAAAAAGACTAATTGGGTACAATCTCCCCCCATGCCTTGTGTGAGCACTCCACAAGGCATGTATTTATCAATCTATTAATCTCCAAGCTCAAAAATAGCCTAATTTTACAAATAAGCATGCTTTAGCTTTTGTGCTAGCTTTTGTCCAAATAAAGAAGAAAGCTCTTGGGCAGCCCAAGAGTCGGGTTGTGCCCGAATACAATGTCCAATAATGAAATAACTAAACCATGCGCCCATGCGCATACAAAATAATAAATATTTGTCTAGTGCTTTAATAAATAAGCGCATCTAAATAAATACTAGCACCGCGCCTTTAATGATAAGACGTGCGCCCATCAAAAATGATAATTTCTTCTAAGTCATCTGAATACACGCAACCACCCAGTACTTCCCAATGCCACTGCTACTTACTTTACACATCAACTAAAGCATTCACAATTGTTAGAAAATAATAAAATTAAACCAACAAAAGTGAATACCTAGCAATCTTCACCTACAAAATAAATAAATAGGTTGAAACTCTGTCCTAACCTTTATTTAATACAAGTGCACACTCTAACTCATAAATGTCCGTTAATGTAAATATGTATTTTGCAGAATCACCCATTATAGAATCACCCACGTGCACATTAAATTAACATGACGCCCGAAAAGGATAGGCGTCCCTATCAACTTCTCGCACAAGGAATCCACCTTGTGTACGAGCCCCGACAAATAAATATAGTTTTATGGAATCCACCCCAAAACCTCACGGAATCCACCGTGGAATATGCCTCCTGGCATCACAACCACTAGTACTGAAATATTTATACGTCATATGTATACTTGTTTCTGGGAAAAATATTCATACTAATACTAATCTATAAAAATATTTTTCTTTATGCTTTGATGTGTTCTATGATTTTGTATTCCAATAAGCTTGTTTGCTCATACATGAGAAGAGTAAACTAAACACAAAAATGCCTAAGAAGAGGTAATTACCTTTCTTAAAATAAAGTTGGACTTCTTAGAAATATTTTAAACTTATTTGATTTTAACTACAACTAAATGTTAGGTTAGGTAAATCAAATGATTCAATTGATCTTACTAATTATGATTTAATATTAAAGGTATAGTAGTCTATATTATAATCTAATGTAGGAGCTAGCATCCTAGTTCAAAATGTTATTTGTATAAATTAGCAACCTAAGCCTAGATAACTGCATTAGTGTACTAGATAAGAACTAAAGTGTATTATTGACCCATAGCCACCCGTTGAAAATAAATTTCAATAGCATGCTATATTACCAATCCAACAATAGCATAAGACCTCATAATCAATCCCCAATAATATGTATTAGTCATCATAAAACAATAGTATATCATTGCTCACAAAAAATATACTAGTTATTTTCCCCAACAACTAAGAAATCACTATTATGTTCAATAAAATTGGCATATTTTCCTAACAACCAAAAAAGCACTATTATGTTCAATACTTAATGCTAAATTACTTGAGACTCAAGTTATTGGTGTAGACTATTATTATTAGAGACCAACAAAGGAAGTTGGCCTTGCAGAATAGGTCTTTCCAGATGATACATGGAGTGCTATATAAGAAAGCATAGATGAGGTACTCAAGATATGCATACCAAAATGTGAAAAGTTTGCATTTCTTTAGGAAACACATGCAAGAGTTTTAGGAGGGTATTTTTTCAAGGGAAATAATGGGTAGGAAAACATTTCAAGCTGGTTTATGGTGTCTGACAATATTGAAGGATGCACACAATTATGCTAATATGTAGTGTCTCACATGCTTAATCAACCTCAGTTAAGAGATAGAATGTGGGACCATTTGGTGTTACCTTTGGAACCATTCTAGAATGGGGTATTGCTTTCGTAGTGTTGGGGGTAAAGGCGCCTCTGCCTAGCCGCTCATGTATTACTACACTAACAGTGCCTGCCACTGCACACTGCAGGTGGCGGGCGTCCATCACCATCACTTTATTCTTTATTCTTTTAGTGACAGTTTGAATAAAGGAAGGCCCGATCACACATTGTGAGTGTTGCAGTTCCCATTTGCTCTCTCTCTCTCTTTTTTGCTCTTGCTCTCTCGCCATAGCTCTTTCAAGCAAGCTTCAATCCTTCTCACCTTTCAACTGGTATTAGAGGAAGGATTCATGATTACTCGAGCTTGGTTCATGACTCCTTCAACTTCCTATTGATTACCTACACTCATTGGGTCTCCTTCCCAGTAGCCATAGTCGACTCTCCCGAGCTCCCATCACTCCCCAGCTTCTTGAGCACCTACCCGACCCATTTGGGCACCCTCAGGGCATTCCAACAAAGGTATTTATTCATTTTCTTCAGGGTTTCATGTTGTTTATAGGTGTACAAGTCTAAGAAGAGAAAGCGGGCAGTAGTATTGAAGCTCTGGTGCTCCATATCTTGACATAGGCTTTACTAGGGCACCTCAGGCTTGTTGTGTGCCTTCTTTGGCACCCACTTGAGCTTCCTACCACTCTACCCAACACAAGAAATGTGAGCAGCAACCCTAGGTAGATTTGCACCATTTTTCTAGGTGCATTTACAGCATGTGATCAGTTGCTTGATCTCCTTTAGATCATTCCAGTCATTCGTAGCCTCATTTGGGCATTACACACTTGGTTTATGCCTGGCACTTGATCCCGAGCCTTGGCATTGAGCATTGATGTTATTTACTTTAGGTTTGGGACTGTTATACACAGTTTACAGGTATCCTGTAGTAGTGCTACATTAGCATTTTATGTCTGGACCACTTTGGCATTGGCATTGGTTGCTTGATTGGTCCCAAATGCTAGGGGAATGTATGTCTATGATATGAGATGCTTTTGGAGCTGAATTTTCTCAGTCATTAACTATTTTACATAGTCCACAAGTAGCCTAGTCTCCGTGTCATTACTCTTCATGCTCATGCTACATAGTCATTTGATGCCCGATTATGCCCAGTTGGTGCCTATACATATGGGAAAGTATGCCTATAGTTTGATTGTCTATGGTTTTGGGCTTGGATTGAGCCACTGTTTACTCAATTTTGGACATTTATTTGCTGCTAGAATATTCAAGGCTGAAGCTCTTTTGCTTATGTTTGGATATGCCTATTGGATTCGGGCTATGTCTTAGATGTATACATTGATGTAGTGACTCTCAGGGATCAACATAGAGCTTGGATTTGCTCTCGAATCATTAGTTGAGCTTGAGCTTGCTCTACATAGCATTTGGATCTTCATCTCTGATGTACTTATGGCATGTACTTTGATTATGTCTAACCGATCTTGACATGCTTGGCCTATGCCACTACTACATGCCTGTTACATTGTTTGGAATTGGATGCTACTGAGCCTTACTTTGGCTTGACATTTGATTGCCCGAAGCTTACTTTGGCTATTTCTTGGCTTGACAGAGTTACAGTTTGAATGTATTTGATGTCTATGGATGCTATGTACGGATGCTACATGGTCTAAATGCTCATGAGGTCTTATTGATGCTTGATCTTGGATCTTCTAGCACTCCTGCTATCATATGCCCTTGTTGAGCTTCTTTGCTTGATATTTACGGCTTTTGTGCCAATGGTAGCATCTTGATATGCTTGATAGACATTGAGCAGGCAGTTTATGCTACTTGAGCATTCGGATACTAGAGTCTAGGATCTTCACTTGGATGTTGCATGGTTGATATGCCATGGTCCTCATAGATGTACTTGGGCTGATTTGGGCTTTGCACTCCTTGAGCATACACCTATTTGTGTCCCGTCTTGCCAGTGTTGTGTACACTTTGCCCTATTACATAGGGGATGTGCCAGATTACTGACAGATTCATTTGACATGCTTGGGTGTTTTCTCGATGTCCATATGACTGTCACATGCTGATTTATGCCCACTTGATGTTGGTTATGCTTTGACAGTTAGTGGTTGACTTAGTGCATTCATTTTGCCTATAGTTTGCTCTCATTGTACTTGGCTGTAATTTATTACATCAAGTAGTTATGCATGGATTGACGTGGAATTTTCATGCTGAATCATCTTGATTTTATGTTCTTTTGATGATACTTGGTGGGCAACATCATTAGCTATCAGTTCGTGGTCATTTTACCTTGGTTTTTGTGGTATTTTGGTTGTTTCACAACAGAAAACAACAAGCAATTTTGAATTGTCTACACCGTTTTGGATTGTAGTACGCCATCTTCTTCCACTAATAGTGCTATCTTGAATATCACTAAGCTTGATGGTATGAATTATGCCTACTGGAAGAGCCAAGTTTGGTAGGTATTGGTACAGAAATCACAGATAAAGCCACTAAGGATGCATGGCGAGCAGCCTAAAGCTATGACTGATGATGAATGGGATGAGCTATGCAAGTCCACCCTCATCTTGTCTCTCACTGAACAAGTGCATTACAATGTGGTTGAGGAAGCACAGAGTGCTTGGCAACTTTGGGATAAAATTAAGAACCTCTGTGACGAGAAAAGTCCAGTAGGTCACATGTATTGGCTAAAGCAACTTATGGACCAGCGCATGAAGGAGAATATGACAATGTTTGCTCATTTGAGCCAATTCCATGCTATTTGTCAAGGGGAGAGGGACTGGGAGAGAGAAAGAAGAGAGAGAAGACTGCAGAGAAGAAGAAGAAGAAGAAGAGCAGAAGAGAGAGAAAGACAAGAAGAGAGAGAGAGAAGACATGGAAGCTTGGAGAGCAAGGTGAAGGAGAAAGAAGACTTGTATTAATTATCTTATGATCAAAAATTAAGTCTCTCTCACCTTATATACCAGCCAGTGTAGCTAGTATTTCCCCGTTATTAAGTCCCCCTCTCTTACATTCCATCCCCACTCGAAGGTTTTTGCCCTCAAAAACAATTTGGGCACGTGTGGTAACTGGGAGGGCCTGATCAGAGTACTACTCTGTTGTATTATTACAAGGGTATACTGATGAATGAAGAGGCATTATTGTGTATGATAGGTCGTGGGATATGTATGATACATGGGCCTTGTTGGGGAGTTATAAACATGAGTTTTGACCCAAATATCTGGAGTAAATGCGGGCTGCAGATAGTGGACAGCAAGTTGTTTACTACAGGACCCTGCTGTAGTGAATCTGTCATCACTTTCTATGGGAGGCTGTGAACAGGGTGTGCTATACATCAAAACGGAGCTCTTGATAAGTACTTTCAGCCCATGTATGGTGTGTATTGCTGTCCATAGTACAGAATAAAATCTACTTTAAAACAAAGTGTTGTCTGCAGTCAGTCTGGGAGAAAAACAGGGCCATAGTTAGCTAGATTTCAGCCAAATCTGCTTCTAAAAGGTATGGGAACTCTTCCAAAATTAAAGTTGGCCTCCAAGAAGCTTCCTCGAGTGGTAAACCTTGCCACTTAATCAAGTATTCCATGATCGAGCGAGAGCGAAGCCTCTTTTCCCTTTGTCCTATGACTTTTTCGGGTATGTATTGAATGATGCCTTCTTCATCTATCGGCGGGAGTTCCTCAACATAGTCCACTACTGAACCGATGAAGAGCTTCAACTGACTCACATGGAAGACATTATGGATCTTCATAGATGGGGGTAATGCCAATCGATATACCAAGTCTCCCACTCTCTTGATAATCCGGTATGGTCCATAGAACCTGTGTGCCAACTTATTGCTGGACCCATCTTTAAGGGAGGAATATCTAGACTTAGGCACTTTCAAGAGCACCAAATCCCCTTCTTGGAACTCCACATCCCATCTTTTGTCATCATCATAAAGCTTCATTTGATCTTGAGCTCTCTTCAAGTTAGCTTTACACCGCTGAAGTAAGGCCTGCATTCTTTCCAATTCTTCCTTGCTTTGTGGATTTATTTTATCATTGAAGATAACCATAAGAAGGGGCACCTTGTAGCCATACAGGGCCTCAAAAGGTGAAACTCCAATGCTAGCATGTGTAGAGTTATTATGGGCAAACTCAGCCAAATGCAACCATGAGTCCCAAGCATGCTGCACATCATGACAGAAATGCCTCAAGTAAGTTTTCAACCATTTGTTAACCCTTTCTGTCTGACCATCTGTTTGTGGATGGTAAGCAGTGGAAGGGGCTAACTGAGTGCCCATAGAGCTGAAAACAGCCTGCCAAAAGTTACTCATAAACTTAGCATCTCGGTCATGCACAATGACCTGTGGTAAGCCCTGTAATTTGAAAACATATTCCATGAATTGGCTGGCTACTTGAGAAGCATTATACTGAGTCTTTGTGGGAATGAAATGGGTTGCCTTTGTGAGTCTGTCCACAACTACATAGATGTGTCCCAACCTTTCTTGGTTACCTGTAGGCCGGTAATGAAGTCCATAGTGATGTGTGTCCACTTGCCTTCAGGCATAAGCAATGGCTGAAGTTAACCAGCTGGTTTTAAGGTGTTGTCCTTGTTTTGCTGACAAGGCATGCAACCCAAGACAAAGTCTTTCACATCTCTCCAAAGACCCTTCCAGTAAAAGCTTTTAGAAATTTTGTCTTAGGTCTTAAAGACTCCCAATTGACCAGCTATGGGGGCTGAATGCATCTCCTGCATGATTTTCTGCTTGAATGGGGAAGCATGAGGGATGGCAATTCGGCCATTATACCATAAAAGCCCATTTTTCAGCTGATAGAAGAGTTTTTCACACATTGTCCTTGCTGTAATTTCTGAAATACATTACTGAAATCAGCGACTAACAGGTAAGCCTCCTGAAGCTCATGTATCCAATCACTGTGTAACTCCATGATAGCAGAGACTTTACATGCCCACATCCTAGACAGGGAATCAGCCACTACATTGTCCTTCCCACGAGTGTTGGTGATGTCAAAGTCATAGTTCTGTAAGGTGGCTACCCATCTCCTCTGCTTGAAGTCAGATTTGACTGAGACAAGAAGTACTTGAGTACTCTATGGTCGCTTTTCACTCTAAACCAGCTACCATACAAATAATGATGCCATTTCTTGATGGCATGAAGGATGGCCAGCATTTCCTGATCATACACATTCATAACCCTCTCATTTTCAGCCAGCTTTTGGCTCTCAAAAGCTATGACCCCATGTTCTTGCAGCAAGACTACACCTCTCCCACTAACATCACACTGAATGGTGAATTTCCTAGAAAAATCAGGGCATACCAAGATAGGGGCTGAAGTGAGCAAATCTTTCAGCACAGCTGATTAAAGCTTCTATCTGCCAATGCATCCCAAAAAAATGCTTCTTTCTTCAGCCTATCGGTGAGAGGGGTTGCAGTAGTGGCATAGTGCCGAATGAATCTATGGTAAAATGAGGAGAGACCCAAGAATCCTCTCAAAGAGGTAGTATTTGCACGTGTGGGCCAATCGCTGACACACTGCACTTTCTTTGGGTCAGCTCTAATGCCTGTCTCACTGACAATGTGTCCCAAGTACTCAACCTCAGTCTGCGTGAACGAATACTTTGTCTCCTTAATAAAGAGTCTATGATGTCTAAGTATATCAAATATCTACCTCATGTGCATAAGGTGAGCTTCCTTTGAGTGACTATAAATGAGGATGTTATCGAAAAATACCAATACAAATTTGAATAAGTAAGGCTGAAGTATTTTGTTCATGAGGCTCTGAAACATGGCTGGTGCATTAGTCAAGCCAAAGGGCATGACCAAGAAGTGATAGAGCCCACGATTAGTCCTGAATGTAGTCTTTATCTCATCCCCTTCACGCATGCGTATCTGATGGTAGTCGAATCTCAAATCAATCTTTGTGAAATACTTAGCTCCCTTCAACTCATCTAATAGGTCGTCCACCCTAGGAATAGGTATCTATTCTTGATAGTGATCTTGTTCAGATCTTTGTAATCTATGCACATTCTGAAAGTGCCATCTTTCTTTTTGACTAGCAAGATAGGTGATGCAAAAGGGGATGAGCTAGGCTCAATGAATCCCATATCTACTAAATCCTTGACCTGCTTGGCCACTTCTTCTCTTTCACATTTGGACAACTTGTAAGGGGGTTTATTGACTGGCTTGGAGTGGGGCTCCAAATCAATGGGATGATCAACCACTCTCTTGGGAGGTAATGTTGTAGGTAACTAAAACAAGTCACCATACTCCGCAAGTAGAGCCTTAAGGGCTGAATTATCATGCATTTTTCGGGAATTGATCTGCATTTTCCTTATTTAATTGCAACACAAAAATCTGGGAGCATTTCTTGAACTCTTTCTTGAGTTGTTTGGCTGTAATAAGCTGAAATTCACTATTGTTTTTAATTCCCTGTAGGTGAACAAGTTGTCTAGCCTTGAAAAACAGCATATACAGCAATGAAAAATCCATGGAAATGGTGCCCAAATTTTTCAGCCAATCACAGCCCAACACAATGTCTATCTGCCCCATATTGAGTGCAATCAAATCCACTTTCTGCTCATAATTTTCAGCAAGCTTAATAGGTATAGCTGGGCATACATGAGTACTAATTTCCTCACTCCCATTGGCCACTTGCACCCTCATTGGTTGCTATAAATCAAAGACAAAACATTTCATCCTGTCCATGACTACTCTATTTATGAAATTGTGTGTGCTACCACTATCTACCAAGAAATATATATCTTTCCCATGAATCTTGCCTTGAAGACGAAGAGTGTTGGGGCTCTTAGATCCTGTCCAAGCAGCCAGGAGATAGTACAAATAGTGGCAGCAGCATGTGAACCATTCTTATCACCCATATTTACATCTACATGACCGCCAGGGTCAAATGGAAAGGTGTCAGCTGGGTCAAAGAATTCTTCTTGCCCACATTCCTCTTCAACCTCATCATTTTCAGTAATGATTGCAAAGGCACTTGCATCCTCATGATCCTCATCAGATTCATCAAAGACTAACATGCTATCTACCCTTGCTTTTGCATTCCTATAAGCACATTTAGATGCATGCTCGGCTGTATACTTTTTCCCGCATTTAAAGAAAATTCATTTTTCTTTCCTCTCTTTGTAGAGGTCCATCGAGATAGAGCGTTGACCACCAAAAGCTGAAGCATTTTTACCCCTGCTATCCCCTTGTCTATTTTCATCTCTTCCTTGATTTGCAGTCCTGAAATTACTATTTTTCCTAGAGGCATTAAAGGTGGGGTATGTGGGGATCTTCGGGGTGCTGAATGGCATATTCCCACCACCATAACCTGCCCTAAATTGCATGGACCTTACAACACTTCTTTGCTGCCCAAAATGCGACTGTATAGGTCCTCTTTGCTGCCCAAACAGTGGCTGAGATGCCCCTCTTTGTTGTCCATGCTGAAATGAAGCATCTCAGCAGTACTTACGAGAGTACCTCTCAGCCAACTCAATAGCTTTGAACAAATCTGATGGACTTTGGGCTGAAACATCAGCCGACAGTTGGGGATCCAAACCATAAATGTACTTGTGAAGCTTTACATCGTCACTAATGGACTCAACATACATTGTGAGATTGAGGAATTGGTTTGTGTAGTCACGCACCATCATCCCACGTTGCTCTAAGCCATACCATTGCCTTGCAAGCTTCTCCTTCTCAACCGGAGATACAAAGACTTGAATCATAAGAGCTTTGAATGCATCCCAAGTGTCAACAAGCTATTGATTTTCCCTCTTTATGTACCGCCACCACATGTGGGCAAAGCCCTCTAAGTGTATCATGGCAAAGTGTATCTTTTGATCGTCATTTCTTGGTATTATGTCAAAGTAGTCTTCAAGCTTCGAGAGCCATTCTTCTAATTCAGTCGAGGAGGACAACTGGCCATTGAACTTTGAGAAGATGATTTTGTCTCTCAACTCCTTTCATGGTTGGGGGGCTGTCCCATATACCCAAAGTGGGGCTGATCCATTGGGCAGCCAAGAAATGACCCATTGTTTGAGTGATTCCTTCCAAAAGACAGTTGAGCACGCATAGGTGGCATGGGCGCAGGTGGTGGCTGAGAGTTACTCCTTATCCCATTGTTTATGGGCTCCTCATGCCTTTGTGAGGGCTCTCCTTGCTCAAAGCTAATGTTGGGAATGCCCGTTCTTCCCAAAATACCTTGAGTACTTGCATAGGCTGCATTCACAGATGGGATGGTCACTCTTTCAGCTTGCATGCTTGGTCTACCCTCTTTTTCCTTGCCTTTCATTTGGGAATCCATCCACATTGAGATCTTGTCTACAAGTGCTTCCATTGTAGAGGTCATTTGGCGCATGTCCATCACCATTTGAGTTTGACCTTCCATTATTTCCCTATGTCTCTCTGCATGTCTAGTCTCATGTGAACTGAGGGTATGATTGAGTGCACTAAGACTTCCCATGGAGTGAGAGAGGTCTTCCTCCTCAACCTCAAAGTTGGTGTCATCCCTCAGGGTGCGCGCATCCCTTATCTGTTGCTAAACATCTTCATTTGCTTTGTTTTTCCCCCTATTACCGGCCATGTCTAGGTGCAGTCCCGTGAGACCACCTGTCACTGTTTTGGCTATAACTAGAGCTAGAAAACTCCGATTTACATACTTTTTTGTTCAAAACGGAGGTAGAAATGCCCTCTTCAAGATGAGCATAGGCACACATTCCCATGTTTTATACAGAAAATTCTATAATCAGAAATATGGGACTATTCTGTGCAGTCCAGCACCCTGTCTACACCTAGGAAATGCCTGTTTTGGGTTGTAGGTATTTGGTATGCTCCAAGTGGGTATCCAAAATTGAGTAGGGTTCTTGGCAAGAATTGAGAGTACTCTCCAAGTTCAGCACCTCAATTCTTGGGAATGGCAACACCTCTACAAATGCAAGCAATTTCTCTACAGCACCTTGAAACAGTCACAAGAGGGATGAAATTGGGTTCCCCTTCTATTGCACTGTGGGATTCAGTGTTTGCTTGGCATCATACATCACTTTAGCATCCCTTAGCATGTTTGGCATCACTTCAGCATTATTGAGCATAAGAGTAAGCATTCCCATGACCATATCCAAAAAGATAGGCTCTCATACATGCATAACCACTGCCCTTACTGCATATATAACTGCATAGGTGTATCCCATGATACATATATCCATCTTCAATCCAAGTGAAGCAATACATTCCCATAAATCACTACATACATAGCTACATGTGTATCTAAATATATATTTGCTGATACATTTGCTGAAGTACAATCATACATCCCATGCACACAAGAGTGTGTCATGCCATAGTCATCAAAATTTCCATCATGCCAAATCAATTTCTCAGTTTCCCAAGAAATACATGCACCTGCAAACGAGTTTTGGGCTCCGGATCACTGAGAGGTGGGCAAAGTCCCCCCCGGACCGGGTTGTGCACCCCTTCAGGGTCTTTAATGGCAAGGGGGGATCACCCCTCTTTTGTCTTGCCACCTCGCCTGGCATCGGGCTTTTCCTCACCCGAAATATACATGGCAGACATTTATTAATTAAACACTCAGCATGAGTTGCATTTTAGGAATGGAAATTTTGGGCTTTTCATGAAGTGCATGGAATTGGAATTGGGAATAGGGATAGAGAGCTTACCGACAGTGACTCACTGCCAACTCACCCTTATACAATGGATTTATTAATCAATTCTTGGCTCAGCCAATTCACAAGAAGCCAAATTGGTTATGGGTAAGCAAAAGCATAATCTCAATGAAGCTTCAATATGAATAAAATCCATTCCAATGCCATAGGATCAAATGAGAATGACTGAGATTAATATTCAGCATGCATACAATGTTTGGGACTCCTATTACCTACTTGGACTCATGCATCCTCTCAAACAAGTGGATAGGATTCAACAAGAGGCTTAATGGGAGAGAATGAGAGTCAAGAATCGGTTACCTTGTGTTGTTTGATGAAGATTGTAGCCACTAATGCCACTTCAGTCCTTCAAGAGAGCTCCAATTTGATCTCACATGCTCCATAGCTCCAAAATGGTTGTGCTCCATCAAGAAGAGATGAATTCAAGCTTGGGGGAGAAGGATTCTTCAATGGGGGAAAGGCATTGCTTGCATAGACTAATCAAGAGAAGGATTCCTTCCAAATGAGCACTCCATAATGCCTTCTTGCTTCCAAGAAGCCTTCAAATCTTGAGAATGAGCTCCAATGTGGCTGTAGCTTGGAGATATGATGGCTCAGGACCTTTCCAGAAGAGCTCTTGATGAAATTGAAGCTCTACTTCCATAGCTATGACTGTCCACAAATGCATGTCTTCAAATCTTGCTTCTAATCTTCTTCCCATGCTTCTTGATGGCCAAATCTTGAGCTAGGCTTGAAGAGTGAATCCCCGGGACCAAGAAGAGACCAACATCTTCAAGATTCTTGACCCTGATGCCAAGCTTTCATGGCTTCCATGGAAGCTTGCAAGAAGCTTGAGAAAGGGGGAGAGAGAAGAGTCTCCCTGAAAAGTAACCCCAACTAGACTTTCTTTTAACTCCTATGACCACGGTTACTAAGAGTTTACCTTCAAAATGGGCCAAAAATGACTCATGAGCTGCCAAAGTCGGTCTTCCTTCCTCCAAACTTGGTCCAAGCCGCCATTAATGCTCTTGCATGTAGTCCTTGTGGTCCAAAAATCTTTGGGAACTCCCCTACTACTCCATGTACCTGTGTACCTGTGACTCAAAATTCCATGTGACTAGAAAGTTGTAACTGGGTAAAATGAAGGACTAACTAGGACCAAGAACCTATGCTCTAATACCAATTGTCAAGGAGAGGGACTAGGAGGAGAAAGAAGAGAGAGAAGACTGCAGAGAAGAAGAAGAAGAAGAGCAGAAGAGAGAGAAAGACTAGTACGAGGAGAGAGAAAGACTAGAAATGGAGAGAGAAAGACAAGAAGAGAGAGAGAGAAGACATGGAAGCTTGGAGAGCAAGGTGAAGGAGAAAGAAGACTTGTATTAATTATTTGATGATAAAAAATTAAGTCTCTCTCACCTTATATACCAGCCAAGTGTAGCTAGTATTTCCCCGTTAATAAGTCCCCCTCTCTTACACTATTCTTAAGAACTTGACTTCACAGGGCATTACCTTTAATGATGAGGTTACTCCATTGTTCTTGCTTGGGATTTCGAGTGAGTCATGGGATGTATTCCACACTGCCTTATGTGCTCCTGCCACTATTCTAAATTTTCATGATGTAGAGAGTGCTCTTCTGCAGAAAGAGATCAACCATAAGAACTTGGATGCCTCTTGTGTGTCTCATGCTTTGACTCTTAGAGGCAGAGATAGTAATGGAAAGAATGACCATGGGTATGGATTCGGTAGAGTTTCGCAGAAGTCTAGGTCTAAGTCGCGCGGTAAGTTGCACAGCAAGTCTCATGGGAGAAATGTTGATGTGACATGTCATATACGCCCACAATGTCATGAGTTGCGCAATGAGAAGCACAAAGAGAAGGAGAAAGACAAAGTACAGGAGAATTCCTCTGATCGCAACATTAGGCCTATGAAATCTAGTGTGAAAATCGAGGAGGTAAGTGTCATGCAAACTAATGGCTCTTATGGGGAGTACATACTTGCAGCTAGTTCTTGTGATGCTACGCCATTGACCGAGGTTCACTCTATGTATGCGCAGTGCTGGCTTTTGGATTCTGGTGCTTTATTTCATGTTACACCATGCAGTGAGTGGTTCCATTCCTATTGCACTATCTCTCGTTCAGTTCACTTGGGTGATGATAGCAAGTCACTTGCTATTGTTGGCATTGGGGATGTACAGTTGCAGTTCTCTACTGGCAGTACTTTTCTCTTACAGGATGTACGTCATGTACCTGCACTTACATGCAGTGTTATGTCTGCAGGGCAGCTTGATGGTGCTGGGTTTCATGTTTTATTTGGGGATTCTGCCTGGAAGATCATACGTGTGGCAGACGTGCTTGCTAGAGGTACCAAGGTTGGCAGCCTCTATCCTCTTGTAGTTGATGGGTCCTCTGTTGACCATGTTTTGTCAAAGGGTTCCATCCCACATGTATCTCTTCGGCATGCCCGTTTGGGCCATATGTCTTTGAAGGGAATGAAAATGCTTTGTGATTTGCAGTACTTACCGCCCCTTGACTATTCATGTTTTGATTCATGTGAGCATTGTCTTTATGGCAGATAGACTAGGAATACACATAAGAAGTCTGGTAGGATACGCATGAGTGAGCCCCTGGCATTGGTACATTCGGATGTTTGTGGATCCATGCCCTGTCATTCTATGGGTGGTGCAAAGTATTTTGTGATGTTTATTGACGATTTTTTGCATAAAGTCTGTGCTTACCCCATTAATCTTAAGTCAAATGTATTGGTTGTGTTTCAGAGATGGCTTGCATTGGTTGAGAACCAGATTGGGCATAGGATGAAATGCCTTAGGACTAACAATGGGGGAGAATATATGTCATGTTCCTTTGAGTAGTTATGTGACGAGAGGGGTATTAAGCGTCAGTTAACTACCCCCTATATCCCACCCCAGAATGGTTTGGCTGAGTGGATGAATAGAAATATCTAGGAGCATGTACGCAGTATGCTTAGCCATGCAGACCTACCACATAACTTTTGGGCTGAGGCAGTCTGTACAGCTATGCATGTCATCAATAGATCACCTTCCAGTGGTTTGGATTTCCAGGTTGCAGAGGAGGTATGGACTGGGAAACCTCCATCTTATGCGCATCTACGTGTCTTTGGATGTGAGGCATTCTCTGCCATGTGCCCAAGGGCAAGTGGACTAAGTTGGATCCTAAGAGTGTCAAATGCATTTTCCTTGGCTATGGAGATGCAGACAAGATGGGTTGCCGCCTCTAAGATTTGCAAGCGTAGAAATTCATCCGCAACCATGATGTAGTCTTCCATGAAGACAATATGCATAGGCATCGTGAGGAGGTGGTAGAGATACACAGGGTTATATTCCAGGAGGAGCCACATGCTCCTGCACAGCCAGTTGGACAACCTGCAGCAGCAATTGGTACACATGGCCAGTGTATTGGACAAGATGCTAGACATGCAGCAGAGCCTACTATGAGATGGTCTACTAGAGCTAGACATCCACTTGATAGATTTGAGCCCTCGATGCATTATGTCTTGGTTACAGATGTAGGAAAACTTCTCACCTATGATGAGGCTATGTGTAAGGGTGATAGTCACTCCTAGGAGAGGGCTTTGCAGTCTAAGATGGACTCCCTGCATAAGAATATGACTTGGGATTTGGTTTCCTTGCCTGCTGTGGCAAGAAGGCTCTGCCATGCAAGTGGGTGTACAAGCTGAACAGTACCCCCTAGACACCCTAAGTCGGTTTATAAGAAAAGATTTTTTGCTAAGGGTTTTAAGCAAGAGCATGGAGTTGACTTTGATGAAGTCTTTTCTCCTTGGTCAAGATGACCATCCTACACTTGGTTTTGGCATTCACTTGGGACTACTCTACCTCTCATAGAGGGAGTACATTCATAAAGTCCTTGAGCATTTCCGCATGCAAGACATGAAGCCTATTGGCTATCCATTACCTTCTTATGTGAAGGTCTCACAGGCTGATTGTCTGCAGACAGATGAGTAGAGGGCCAAGATGGCCAAGACCCCTTATGCATTAGCCATGGGCAATTTGATGTATGCCATGATAGCCACTCGTCCAGATATTGCCTTTGCAATTGGTGTTGTGGCACGCTATATGGCTACGCTTGGAAAGAAGCATTGGGATGCCGTGAAGGGCATCGTGAGATACCTGAAAGGCATAGCAAATATAGGAAGTCCACTTCTGGCTATGTATTCACCTATGTTGGAGGTACTGTCTCTTGGATATCCAGGGTTCATAAGTGTATGACTCTCTCTACCACTTAGCCTGAGTATGTTGCGGCCCACTGATGCTTGCAAGGAGGCCATATGGTTGGGGCCGTTTGGTTCATGACCTTGGGATTGATTCTATACCTACGTTGCATTCGGATTCTATGAGTGCTATTCAGCTAGCCAAGAATCCGGTCTTCCATGTGAAGACAAAGCACATTGAGGTGAGGTGTCACTTCATACATGGGGTCGTGGGGAGGACAAGTTTGTTGACCTTGTCAAGTTCTCCACTGATGAAAATCCTGCAGATCTACTCACGAAAAGCCTCACTACTAAGCGATTTGCCTTCCTCAGGAGATTAATGAGCCTTGGATAAGATTATGTTTTTCCTCATCCTGTTGTACATGTGTACATTGTACTGCCTTTTCTTTTTCTATTCACTCCTCACTGGGGCAGATTTGCCTTTAAGTTGGAGGTTGTTGGGGATAAAGGTGCCTCTACCTAGTCGCCCGTGTATTACTACACTGACAGTACCCACCACTGCACACTGCAGGTGGTGGGCACCCGTCACCATCACTTTATTCTTTATTCTTTTAGTGATAGTTTGAATAAAGGAAGGCCCGATCACACATTGTGACTTTTGGAGTTTCCATTTTCTCTCTCTCTCTCTCTTTCTTGCTCTTGCTCTCCCGCCATAGCTCTTTCAAGCAAGCTTCAATCCTTCTCACCTTTCACATCGAACCAAATAATCTAGCTGCTACATACACAAAGGATAATTACATTTTAGTATGTCCAACTACTGCACCAAGTGGGTGGAAGCTCAAGCACCATAGGATATTAAAACAAGGGTGGCTAAACTCTTATATTCAAACATCAGTTTAGATGCCCAATTGATCTTGTAAGTGATCAAGGCAAGAACCTTTTGAATCAAGTGATAGAGGAGATAACAAAATGTGTATGATCTTGCATAAGAAGTCAACTTCTTACCATAATCAAGCTAATGGGTAGGCTAAAAGATCTAATAAGCATTTGCTCCAAATCTTGAAGAAGATTGTGCAAGAAAATAAGGAGGATTGGGATGTCAAATTGGATTTAGCACTATGGGATTTCAAGATAGTTTACAAAAGTGACTATGGGATTAACTCCCATTAGGTTGGTGTAAAGGTTGGATGTAGTAGTTCCAATGGTATTCAAGTCTTCAAAAAGTAGTAGAGTGTGAATTATATGCAAAAGATTCTCTTTGGAACCAATAGTTCCAATGAAATTTGTGGATTCAAGTCTTAAAATAGTAGTAGAGCATGAATTATATCCAAAAGATTCTCTTCCATATGAATGGATCTGTTTATCTAGTTGGAGGAGGACCGTATCATGGCCTCATATGTCTCAAGCATAATTTAGAACAAAAGGAAGGATTGGGTGTAGTGACATATTAAGGAAAAGGTATTTGAAGAAGGAGATTGGGTGGTTATGTGTATATATCAAAGCTTGGTAAGCACTCAAAAAAGAAGGCAATAAATGTCTTCTAACTAGAAAAAATTCATACAAATTCAAAAGTGTTTGTTAATGTAGTAGTGGGGCATTATATTAAGAAAGAAGAGGGGAATGGCACAATGGGAAGTACTCATTATGGATATAACAAAAATTGTAGGTGTGTAAAAGTTCCTATCAATAAAAGTTTCATGGCTAGCCCCTCTTTCCAGTACTTTTCATCACTCCCTCATTTGAATCATCTTTGAAAACTCTTAGTCATGACATGGACTAGGAGTACTGCCAAGAAGCTCTCTATGAGTCATGATTCTCCCAAGGAGATTTCAAAATAGAAAAAAAAAATGGATTTGTTGTCAATTGAGAAGGTTTATGCATTGCTGGAGGCTCCAGTGATTGTCAACTTCAAATAAGGGTATGCCACTTCAAGAATCTAAGTTAGTTCTTGATCTCAAAATGCATATTTTTTGTATCAATAATGAAATTTAGTTGTCATACAAGTCACACCTACTAAGATGCTACAAAAAACTTACCCTACACCAAATCTTTTTTTTTTAATGATAGCTAGGTTAGCCCTTAAAAAGGAGCTTATCACAATATATTGACAGAAATATATATATGTTTAGTGATTAAGTGCATTCAATTAAATATGAGTGTTATGAGAAAACCTCCCCAATTTTACATCCACATGTGAGTTTCCTCGACCCAATAATCATTATCTCAAATATACTAACAACCAATGCCATTAAGTAGTAAGAAAGGAACCTATATATTATCCATGAGTTAGATGAAGCAATATTATGAACCTCAAAAATATCATTTGTCTAACAGTACTAACTGCTTAAGACTACACATAACTAAACTATGATTTTAAGATCCTTATAACTAGTTACAGTATTATCTCACCTTGGATTAAGCTAATACTCTATCAATACTCTCTTTTGGGGTATTCATAAACATTAGTCAAACGGTCCTAGAGATTTAGGACATTGTTTCAACAAGATTGTAAGTTATTAGCCTTACATGCTTTACATAGTATTGTGTTTGCACCTCTAAATAAAATTGGCACAAGAAACCACAATAGTTATTCATTTCTAAAATAGAGTTTTGAGAGATTTAACAACTAATACTCTATTGGATCTAACATTATGTTGGAGGCCCTAAGTTTTGGGTAAATCCTAACAAGGCCTTATTAGTGTATCTCATCATTAGTTGGTATATATTAAACATGCATCATCAGGTAAGAGAAATCATGCAACTCCTAATTATGAATATGTGAATTGATATTGCAATAATTACAATCAAAGTTGAGTAGCCAATACATAACATGATGATTCAATTAAAGTTGATTGAGAAAATTTCTACTATATACTTATAGTAATCAACTACAAGAAGCATTACAAATTCAAAAAGTGAACTTGTCATATATCCTAATTTAACATATCAACATTTTCACAATAGCTCCAACCTATCAATCGTACCCCAATGTTAGTGACTATTCTAGTTTTATTGTTGCAACATTTGGATGAAACTTGTTGACTTGCAAGTGTTCAAATATGTATTAGCCATTCTCTACTATATAGAGGTTAGCCCACAACCAAGCCTTTTAAAAAATTCAAGATTCCTTCATCACTAATGGAGAAGAGATTGCTAATGGTCCATCGTATTTATTGAAGCACAAGAGTAAAGCATCAAGAATCCAATTGTGGGAGTTTTAAAGGAATCCAAGCTAGATAATAAAAGTGACTCACTCTAATCCCCAACTACAAAAAGCTATATGACACCAATGCACTTATATATTCAGCAATGAAAAGAGGGGTATGTGACATGTGTGTTTGTGCATAGGTCTGTGTGCATGTGTGCACGCCTCCATGTGCATGTGAGAGCATATGAGCAAATCTATTAGGGGTTTGATTGAAACCCTAACTATGGGAGCCTCACTTAAATCATATATGATCATGTACATTGTATTGAACTTATCTTGTTTCCTACCATGATTATTGGCACATTGTGAGATTTGTCTCCATTAGGTTGTAGAAGGAGGAGAGGGTGTGGATGTAGCAAATGTGGAGATAGTTGATTTATTGTTGGATCTTGCTACCTATCGATACACGTGAGTTTGTCCCATGGAGCTAAAAAGGGCACTCATTTTCATTTTTGATAGCATGAGGTTGATGGCCTTATGGAAATGTAACTAAATCCCATTGGAATTCCAAATGAAAGTGGCTCATGAGAGAGAGAGAGAGAGAGAGAGAGAGAGAGATTGTATTTAATAAATATTTTCTCCTAAAAATTGAACCGTGTATATTTAATAAAAAAGTATGAGCAATGAAAAAAATCTTTTGTATAATGAAAAAGTAACATATGACAAGACTATTCTCATAAAAAAACTTCTTGAGTTGAAAATAAACAAAACATTATCTTCAATATCATTCTTTCATTCAAGGGCCATGGGTAGCTACAAGCAACAACCACTAGTATTGTAAGGTTATAAACTATACATGCATCCATCCACAAAAGATCATTAGGTGGAGACCTAGTTGCATTTGTGGAACTACAAGTATTATCATTTCTAGCCACATGTTATTGATGTTGGCAATCACACTAGCTCCTAATCCTAACCAACCCTAGACTCAAGTACATCTCATAATTAAAAAAAGAAACATGACATTTTTGAATTAAAGGACGTTATTTACAATCCAATAATTGCATTTGCTCTTTCTAGCCAAGTGTAAGGCCATGTTCGAAAGCCAAAACACTTTTTGTTTGATACAAGTTTAGCTTGGATTTGTTATAGTTTTTCAAATTCATAATTATAAATATTCTATGCTTGGTGTGTTGATTATTTTATCGAGAGAATACTCTACACATAGGATAAGACTATTATTAATAACATAAATGAGTGGTCAACTAGATTATCCTTGAATTGACCAACCAAGACAATTTCCATCATAGTATATTAGGAGGTTCTTATTAACAACATCTAGCTTTGAAGTGTAAAAAGGCCTTCCAAATTATTCTATTATTGACTAAATCATTGACTATAAAATGAGAGTGGCCAACTAGATTATTCTAGAAAGCTCTTGTCAACAGTCTCTAATAAAAAAGCACCAAAGATTTCTATTATTAGTAATAAAAAGGACAGTAGCCAACTAGATTATCTTAGAATTAACCAACCAAGTCAATTTCATCATTGTACATTAGGAGGTTATTGTTAACAACCTCCAATGCTTTAAATTTCCCATACAATTATTATATCATTTATTGATAACAATAATAAGAGTAGAAACTAAATTATTATAGAATTATCCCACCAAGTGAATTTCATTATGGTACATTAGGAGGTTCATGTTAACAACATTCAATACTCAATAAGGAGCATCAAATTTTTCTATTATTAAGAACAAAAAAGGGGAAGGTCGCCAATATATATTGTTCTAGAATTAACAACTAAGTTTATTTCATCATAATACATTTGGAGGCTGATGTTATCAACTTCCACATGTGAAAAAAACTACCCCTTAATTCTATTTTTAACCAAACCAATCAACATCATAGTACGTTAGGGGATTGTTATTACCAACCTCCTACTATGGAATGTAGAGAAGGAAAATGGCAAACTATACTATTCTAAAAATGTTGCTTTTATCTTATATGTTAGGAGGTAGTTGCTATCAACCTCTTGAATGCTTAT
Organism: Lygodium microphyllum; assembly: GCF_053477565.2. NCBI lineage: Eukaryota > Viridiplantae > Streptophyta > Polypodiopsida > Schizaeales > Lygodiaceae > Lygodium > Lygodium microphyllum. The sequence goes on along the minus strand of NC_141140.1, from coordinate 139,591,132 downwards.
ATTTCCTCATGAGACCAAGAGACTACTATTGTTTCATCACCCAAATTTGTTCATGCTAGGGATGATTAGTGAGGCAATCTTAGATAAGGATGATATAGTTTACAATGGGATTACCAAGGAAGGATTATCAAGAAGTACTACCTATACATGATGGGAGGGTTATAGGTTAGAAACCATAGGTCTTTCCTAAATTCTCAAGCTTAAGCCCAAGGAGAGAATACATATGTAAAGAAAACTACTTTCGTACTGGTGCCCATCCTAATAATGATTGTGGTCTAATATTTTATACAACTACATTTCCGTCCATAAAGCCACTATAAGGAAAACACTACGTTTTTTAACACCACCATTATGTATGAATTATCGACAACAAAGACCTTATAAAAATGTAATCAAAGATAAAGGCTAGTTCGTCTTATGCAGTTAATGCCAAAAATACCAAAAACTATGGTTTTTAATAAGCCTACCGATAGAACTTTTGCAAAAATACACCAATACATATGATTTCATACCTAATCATTAAGAGCATATAAAAATAGTATCATATTAAATGTTTAGGAAGTCTTTTAATACTATAACAAGAGCAAATTTCAACTTACTTTAATCCATATTACACTAAAAAATAAATCTTACCGAAGTGAAAACATATATTTCATGCATTGTCAACCAACAATAAAAAGTGTAACCACTATATCCTTCATATGATTGAATTACGACAATAATAGAGTACATTATTAAACTACATCCCCAGAATACCTAGATGTGGTCACAAAGTAATATTTTTGTCATGCTAGCCCATTACACTAGCAAGGTTATGCAATTACCAATTGCCCCAAGAAATTATATCACATTGTGCCTACAAATGTTTAAAAAGTATGATAACACATGCCATCAATTCAAACAAGAGACTATCCTACATAATATACTTAATCAAATGTCATGCTTATGCCAACAATAATTTGTTTGCAAAAGTACATATTGGTAGGCCATATGTGCCCAAATAACATATACATATCAAAAACCTAAATTGTTAAAATAATGTACCATAATGTCTACAAACAAGTACATGACTACATTTCGTCACACAAAGTAGTTTCTTTTGTTGGATGCTTTCCTTAAATGGTAGAGCCAAGAGCAGTACATTCCATGCCATGCCTCTTTCGACTTGTGCATTCCTCTTTTGGAAGGATCAAGACGTGTGCATATGGTTGGAGCTACAAATCAAAAGCTATATGGTGCAAATATTAGTCTACCATTGATTAATAATGTTGGCATTTGATGTCAAAAAAAGAAAAAGTAAAATGTAATTTGAAGGGGGAGACTAGAAGAATGATATCTTGGAGCTTCAATATTGACTACAAGTGAAGGGTTGGTTAACAAAATTGGATGAGTATGCATTATAACACTACGTGTAGAAAACCTTACACTACATGATCAAGAAACGTTTTAAGTATCATATCAAGATAAACATGGTGCACATCACAAAAGATGTTGAACCAAACTTGTCATTGAATATGTGGGATAAAATTGCAAAGGTGATGAAAATTGGAGTCCAAACACCATATGCAAGCCTATTGTCAACTCTTTGTTGATTCGATCATATGAGGAGGCTAGATTACACAACATTCCTTCACAAGGCCATGCTAGTATCATCCAAGTAGGTCCACAAGGCCATGCTAGTATCATCCAAGTAGGTCCACATTTGATGTTTCAAAAACAACAAGAGGCACAATGCAATGGGTCGGATGTGGACTTCCCAAATACTTAGGTTGGAAAGAGACTAGTATGTGAGAAGGTATGAAAAAGATAGAATACCAAGAAATCCTAATAATGGTTGATATGGATCATATCCTATATGCTACAATCGAAAGGAAAAAAGACAACTAATCTCATGAGCAAGGTTAAGTTCCAATTGCAAGACTACAAGCTCTACCTCACAGAGTTAGGATTTTCTTTGTGCCGTTATCAAATTTATACATTAAAAAATAGCATGCTTGAATGCCTAGGGATGAGCCATGGTGCAAGGTCAACCAATCAAATTTTGGACTTGGTTTCCATCTTAACCTTTGAACTCCTATATGCCATGGGCCTTGATGGCCAATGCAAATAAGAGCACTCTTTTTTCTTAGCCCCCCAAGAGAGTTGTATTAAATGGCATCTCACTAATAATTACCACTAATGTGAATTTACAAAGCACAAAATCCCAGCATTAAATTAAAGAAACAATATCTATAATAATCATTAGAATGAAGAGTTCAATTGGATTCGGTCCACATTGAATTACACCTTGATTTGGCTTGGGCAAACTTCAAAAACACTTCAATTCAACAAACAGAAAAACCTTTGCATTTCTTTCACCAACCTATACACAATGACCATTGCACATTGACAGAGCTACATCACCCTCCAAAGGCATGACATGTATACAATATTGCTCACCTCATAATGCGGTAGCTTTTTACAAATGACATAAAATGGATTACCATTCTGCTTTCATAGACAAAACATCATATGGATGGGAAGCTGACCTTAATCTGATCAAAATGGAGATTAGGTACCTCATCATGAAGCACAATCACCCTGAGTGAAGATGAAGCTGACCTTTAATCTGATCCAAAGGGTAATTAGGTACCTAACCACTCACCCAAGTGGAGTGAGATCAAAATGGTGAGTAGGTATCTAATGATCAAGCACAATCACCCAAGTGAAGATGAAGCTGATCTTAATCTGTTGAACAGGGTGATGAGGTACATAATCAATCAACCCTAGTGAAGATAGAATTGAGAAAATTCTGTCAGCATGTACACACATATGCATCAAGGCTGCAGGCTATATTTATGGAAATCAGAGTTTTGAAGAAGTTGCAGAAGAGGCTTTTGTGAAGATGATGATGATGGTGGTGAATAAGAAGCAAAGATGGTCTTGTAGTCCTTTCTGATGTTCCAAAGCACCTCGGCAGTCTTCTTCATGCTGGGTCTCTGTTGCTTTGTTGGGGATGCACATTGGAATGCTAGCTCCAATACCTTCTCCACCATCAAGCTGGCAGATGGACTCTTCTCAAGTTTTGGGTCCAGCGTCTGTAGAGCCTTGCCATCGTGGAACATGTCAAATGCCTGCAGCATTTCATTTTTAATTAAGTAAGAGCCTGGCATCAAGATTGAGCAGCTCGGATCCCTGTAACATGTACTGAATCGACTTGGTGCTTGACATTATTTCCCAAGATTTCAAGTCTCTCTCTCTTGCCTGGTCAAGAGTTGTTTTTGCTCAGTCTACCTGAGCGGCACCATTGATCAGAAAGCGGGGAAGACTATACCCATGCTTTAGAAACTGTATCTTACAACAGACCGACACAACCAAGTCTCAGGGTATTCCCTGTCTTAGAATTCAGTTTTCCAAGATCTTGTCTATTAGCCCTAGTCAAGTACAGACCCTAAACAGTTTGCTAGCATTGCTTCTATGCATGCTATTGTGACCTCGCTCCTTGCACAAATCTTAACCACCCTGGCCATTAGCTCATATCTCGACAGAGAAAGAGCAGGCTCCCACATGAACCATCTAACAGTTTCTTAATTTAGTTACTTGAACTTACGGTTCTTTGACACTACCACGACTGTTGCTGCTATGGTTTTCAAATGATCTGACCTGATATCGAGTACTGCTTCAAATATATTAAAGGTCACGAATTACTGTGCAGAAATCAAACTATTGATGAAACAGAGAGTAGAGAACTTCCACTAACCCATCTTGCAGTTATTCTCTCACTTCGCTCGCGTTTCTGCTCAATGGGATGCCTGCCTGTAAGCATTTCAACAAGCAGTATCCCAAAGGAGTAGACATCACTCTTCTGTGTGAGCTGGTAAGTTCTGAGATACTCCGGATCCAGGTAACCGGCAGTCCCCTTCACTTGTGTAGAGACATGGGTGGAATCAAGCTCCCAAGGCCCAAGACGAGAGAATCCGAAATCAGCAACTTTAGCTCGGTAGCTGCTGGTTAACAGGATGTTAGTGGACTTTATGTCACGGTGGATGATAGGTCTATCTGCAATATAGCAATGGCACATTTGTATGATCAGAAAAACACATGCAAGTAGTCTGACTTCACTGCAAAATAGCACATCAGTATGTTCCCAAAGTAGATGCTGCCCATCCCATGTCACTGCTCAGAAAACATTCATCTGTCTAAGTCAACAGAGGCCACCATCCCATGCCTAGTGGATAATGTATCTATCTGCATAGCAGACATAAATAGTTGAGAAGCACAAACCCTTCCCAATGTCAGTGTTAATCTGTCTAAGACAACAGAGGCCCATCCTAGGCCTAGTGGATAATGTATCCATCTGCATAACATGATGTAAATAGTTGAGAAGCACAAACCCATCCCAATGTAGGTGTTAACATCACTGGCAAATAATACATCACTAATGGAATACCCGTACCCCCATGTCAGTGTACCAGCACTAATGTCAATGCACCATCACTGCTAACTAGCACATTCATCTGTCTAGAAGAAAACGCAGGCCCATCTCATGCCTAGTGGATGATGGGGGTTCTATCTGCAAGCAATGACATAAATCATGTTCAGAAGCACAGTCCCATCCCATGTCAGTGTAACATCACTGGTAAATAAAACATCGCTAATGGCATACCCATCCCATGTCAGTGTGACATCAGTGATGTCACCACACCATCACTGCTAAGTAGCACATTGAACTATCTAACTAATGGCATACCCATCCCATATCAGTGGACCATCAATAATGTCACCACACCATCACTGCTAAGTAGCACATTGAACTATCTAACTATAACACAAGACCATCCCATGCCTGGTGGATGATAGGTCTATCTGCATAGCATGACACAAGTCGTGTTCAGAAGCACACACCCATCCCATGTCAGTGTAACATCACTGGTAAAGAACACATCACTAACGGCATACCTGTCCCCATCTCAGTACAAAATCCCTGCTAAATAGCACATCAATATATATGTTCAAGAAATCACAGGCCCATCCATGTCAATCTTCAATATGCCAATGAACAATTCAATATGAGCCAAGATGTTATGTCAACTGATTGTTATAAATTCATAAAGCCCATCTGCAACAGCATGGCTTACCAGCATATAGATGCAGGTAGGTAACTGCATGTGCTACATCGATAGCAATGTCCAATCTTGTAGCCAAGTCAAGAACTGTACCAAACTGACCTGCACAAATCACATTAATTGGTAATAACTCGCAACTCTCTCTCTCTCTCTCTCAGAGCTATATGTATTACATCCATTTCTGACCACCATTTTTAGCTCTTAATCTCTTCTCATACTTTCCTATCCCACCCAAGTGAGTTGGCAAAACTAAATATACAACTGATCATTCCTCATAATATGTTACCATTGCCTTTGTCATCTTAACCGCTAGTTGATACTACACCAACATTTTCTCCTCCTATCCCTTTGCTTATCAACATCACACTCATATCATGCATATTTCTAATCAGTTTTATTGTTAGGAAGGCCCCTTAGGGCAATGACTAGGTGATGGTCAGAAGCTGGGATGAGACAACTTTTTAATTTACTCTTGAGTCAACTAAGCATTGTGGTCCTTAAGCATGTGGACACGTGGTTTTTCAGAGACTACTTTCTATTTTTAGTTGTGTTTTTATTGAATCCTCTAAAGCAGCATGGGGGGCATAGAGGTCAAGAAGTTGAAACAAGTAGTTTTATGAAGCACCGTTTCATCTATTGGAGAAGAAATCTACCTTTGCACTATGACAAGGTCTAAATTTTTTACAAGGTTATGAGAGAAGAGCAGTTTGATTATTTGTTCCACATGAAATCATAATGTGGTGCACAATACCTTTTATTGGAATTATGTGTTGTGACAAATACATGTTGAGATTGCACATTACTAAAGGTTGAGAACTCTACAGCATTCACTTGAGATACTAGACAACTCCCCCATCTCTTGACTAATATTAGCAAATGCAAGCAATCCTATATTGTGAGCAAAGATTCTACATATGGTAATAGTAGTAAGGAATTCAACAAGTTGTTGGAACAAGCAAAAAACTTCTCATAAAAGCAATCACCAACAATCAAGAAACACATTTTCAACAAAAATCTCGACAAATGCTTGTAGAAAAACCAAGACTAGCAAAATCTTGAAAGGGTAATCCTCAAGTGCACTTGCGCACTCTTGTTTGTAACTATACCCTTCACTCATTTTAAATGCATAGTTTTATTGTCAAATCCGTTAAAACCTTATAACAAATCTAAAGAACGTACCGTATACTCCAAAGTATCCTAACATGTTAGAGACAACTCACCTCACATCCTTGTCCAACAACATCAACATCTACATTACCTTAGTTTTCCAAGTTCTCAAAAAATGTTGAGATGAAGGGTTTTACACAAGCTTTATATCATTTACCCCTCAATAGACAACCTTCCTTGAAGTTAACAAAAATAACATGCATTCACTTACATTTTTTATACTTTTTCTTCCCTTCCAACATGCCTACCAACAAGTGATAGTCCATTTGGAAAAGGGTGTGTTGTGAGTTATCAAGTCAACTCTCTTGACTAGATGGCTACATGATGGGTCCTTACCTTAGGGTGTCTAATGTTTGGGTGCAAAATTATCCAATAAAATACATTGTAGCACTTTTAACTTTCAAAAAGATGCAAGCCATGAATTATATAATACGAAACAAAGTTGTGGAATAGTTTATCATAATGCTTTATGGATTAAGAACTGTTGAGTTATATTCACTTCATTATCATTCAAAACTTTGAGAATTTTTTATTGAGATAAGGCAAATCCACCGAAATATTTACCAAGGGTGCCTCCCCTCCAGGCATTGACCAAGGGAGTAGGCAAGCGTCACAATGGCATTATTCCTATGTGCAACTTGCTTCGCTTGCAAACCAAATAAACAATAGAGCTTGAATGCACTGGGACCACCTCACATGACACTACTAAAGAGGGGGACCAATTGCACATTCAAGTGTGCAACAGCTATGATGTACGTGAATACACCATGGAAACACTTGTCCAACCAACCGACTCCAGCTAGCAAGACTTGAACCCCACAACCTCACAATTATGAGCCCAAATTCTAAATGCTATGTCATCCAAGTGGAGACAAAACTTCAAATTGAGGTACTTTACATGCAAAGAAGAATCAAGGCATATAATCCAATACCAAAAAACAAAATTCATGAAAGCACTAAGAAATGGATGAATGGATGAAAAGAGGGTCATTGTTTTAATATAGAGAGAGTGACAAGGATACACATACAAATAATGACAAGAATAAGCGAGCTTGATAAGAGTAAGAAGAATGTCCTCATATTCCAAACCATATGTTTGCATAGCCCTTAGCAAAGTATATTTTGATAGACTTATTATCTCTACACTTTGTCTAGGCATTCAAATTCATTCTTCCTTACACACGGTTTATGATATCTTTAAGACATACAACCTCTTTCAATCAAAAGCAACCATTAAGAAAGGCAAAGGTGATTATATACACATATACATAAATGCCATTGGATTTTGGCTTTTCAAATTTTCTTCTTCATGTTGTGTGTTTCCCAATGTATAAACCTTTATTATCAAGCTTTTAGATTATATCCTTTAAAATAAGAAGCTAAAAATTAGTAATGCTTTATTTGGAAGATTATAAACTCTTAGATCACATAACATGAAGCAAATATTTGATCATAAAATCATTCAAGCTTAGGATACGAATATGAAGATCATTACAAGTAGCTACTTACATTTAAGTAAAATACTTAACATAAATCTAACCAAAAGCTGAGCATACAATTACACTTAGTGTTACTATCATCTCATGCAAAGTCTTTTATACTTGAGGTATAGAAACTAAGCTAAAAGGCAAGCCATAGGTCGTAAAATTTGATGGTTATGCTTAAAGTAGTTTTTCTTAGAGTCTAGAGCAAATTACATGCATTATTGCAACAAGTCCTTGTGCTTGATAATGCTAAGCTTTTTGATAGAATATTGACAACAAGCTCAAACCAATTCATTGAATATTAGCACCTTGAAGTTAGGATATAAAGACTGCACTGAGAATCATACATTAAGCATCAACAAGGAAGATCTTGAGCATTTGCATTTGCAACAAATACACTCTTTTGTAGTGCCACAACTTCAAGTTGGATACATGGTAAATGCATCTAAAGCAAGTCCTTTGATGTTAAAATCAAGGTATACTTTGGTTGGATCTATGCATAAAGCAAGCTACATTTAAGTATGTGCATTCACTTCCAATCCTTGACATATACATTGTTTTATATTATCCACTATACATTGTTATTCTAAAGCTTAGTATCCGAGTCTTTTGCACTTAGGGCATAAAAGCAAGTCATTTAATTAATTTAGGTGTTTACATTTGATTAATTTAGTGAACTTGAATCAAGTTACATGACTATACTAGAGTATAATTGGGATGAAAATTGAAACAAATGATATCACATTGGTATATAGTCAAAATTTGTTTTTCTAATAATCCTACTCAATTTTTTATCACCCTTAAATCTCAAAAGTCTATCCCAATAAACGTGAAAGTGTGTATACTTGAAAATCTCAAAGTTCATCCTAGTGATTTTCAAATAGCATGTATACTTGAAGTATAAAGCATCTTGGCACATTGAAGTAAAGTTCAAAAGGACACTAGATTTGTGGTGTCCTTGTCATGGAAACACCCAACATAAATACAAGCCATTGAATCTTTTTCCTTGATTGCAAGTATATTTGTCAAGCTTTCAAATTCCTTTAAATTATAACAAAGGTACTCATCCAAAAAGAACCTTGAGTTGATTGATAATCCAACACTTTTGTCATATGCAAAGGTATTAACCAACATAAACATCTATGAAGTAGAACACTACTTAGACATTTTCCAAACATTCTCATAGTGTAAAATCTATAAGGTAGTCTTGAAAAAAATATGATGCATCACAATTTTTTCCCTTGATGTCCATATTTCTTGGGACTTTTTTCGTTGGTTAGATAGAGAAAATTTACTTTGAACACTATACTTTCTAGGACTTTTTCTTTGTTGTTTGGCTAAAGATTTAAGTTCACAATTTTTTCAAGTGCAAATCTAGAAATCCAATTCATGTTGCCATAAGCCAAATAAACTCCATTTGGTAGAACATGAAAACAAACTATTTTGTTTGGCATTGCATACAATGCTTAGATTTGTAAATCTAACAATATTCTTAAAGTCAATGCCCACTTTGGCATGTTGCCTTCAAAATATGTCAAAGTTAAAGTCTATCAATGAGTTTTTCTAAAAATGTAGGCCTCACATTTTCCCCTTATGTGGTAAGCATGCCCCATATATCTAAAAATCAAGCTAATGGGAAATTAAACCTACTCCCTTTTAAAAATACAACAAAAAGTACTCAAGAATTTTTTATGCCATAAAGCATAGGCAAAGATCTAATTTCAACTTTATCATCGAGGCTATCCAAATTCCCACCATAAGATTAAAATTTAGGAAGTGTTTAGCCAAATGTAAAATATGAGCTAGAAAGACTACAATGGCTCTTGCCATCTCTACAATAGCATTCTTACCAACACTAAAGCCACAATTTTCTCTCTCCATAGACTATAACTTACTTTTAATCTCGAACTTGCTAGTTTTGCTAGAAACTCAATGCCAACTTAAAGATCATAGGGCCCATTGCAATTTCAGCTCACAAAACGACACATTATACTTACTTTTGATCTCGAACTTGCTAGTTTTGCTAGAAACTCAACGCCAACTTAAAGATCATAGGGCCCATTGCAATTTCAGCTCACAAAACGACACATTATACTTACTTTTGATCTCGAACTTGCTAGTTTTGCTAGAAACTCAACGCCAACTTAAAGATCATAGGGCCCATTGCAATTTCAGCTCACAAGACGACACATTATACAACCAATTCTTTAAAATATGTCTCCTAATACATGGGAATACTGATAACTTTCACTAAACTAGAATGTTGCCTTAACAAGAGCATGGGGAGTGAACCTTGACTAGGTAGGATAGTGGTTAGCACTAAATTTTGTTCGACTAATTTATGAGTATGCACAAGCCTTCCTACAAGTGAAAGGAGAAGGTGGAAACATCTCAATTTGTAGCATTCATGGGATCATTGAAGAGTCTAAAGAATCATGGTAATCTTTTTAGAAACACATTAGATAGTGCTATTGATCCAAAAGTTGCAAGTACTTTTATCGCCTTAATCTAATGGATTGAGCCAACCAAGAGTAATGACAACTTAAACGTAATGAAATGTTTTTGTTAATGTTCCAAGAAGTTAGATTTTCTCTACAACCCCATACCAAAGATGCTACAAAAACAAGATCTTTTATCATTTTGATCTAATAGATCAAGCCAACCAATATAATGATGACTTAAAGGTAATAAAACGCTTTTGTTAATGTTCGAAGAATTTAGTTTTTCAATAACTTCCCCTTCCAAGGAGGCAAGGCAAACTTTTTTTGGCCTTTTGGAGTGTGGTGTATGCCTACATCTTTCTACGTTACACGGCTCCAAAACAACACACACATGCTGTAAAGACTTCATATGATAATGCTAAGACTTATGCAACTCTACAATTGTAATAAAGGTATTTGAAATTTCCTTGCATTATGTACACTAGTGGCTAGAGGCACATTTCCTCACACTATGTACATCGGTGTGGCTAGCGGTATGTTGGCCCACTCTATCAGTGAGAACACTCATATGTCTGGAAAATTAAGACTTCATACACATTGGAATGAGGGATCTAGAAGCTGAGAACGTGTTGGAGAATTTTTGGTTCACCTCAATAATTAACATAGAGTCTTGTTAGTATGAGGCACTCCGATGTTATTTTATGTGGAATAACAATTTTTATATGCCAATATTACAAGAAAAACAACCGCTAATCTCACAACTGCTCACCAGGAGATTGGACTGTAGTGAATGCAAATATGCATGTGGAGAACTAAATTTTGCCCATTTTGCTTGCGAAGAGGTTGTACAACACCTAGACATCAGCTTACTCTTAAGACTATTTCAATTCAATCCAATACACCTGGATTACACATGTTATTGCCCTTTTTGATAGGTAAATGGTTAGGATAAGTGAACATATTGCAACGATTCGATGTCACATTATTGGTAACTGGCCCTTAATGCTAGTAAAACTGGAGATCCAAACCCCTTCATCTTAACATATTGAGACATCTTGATTGGACACACACACATATATATAAAGGAAAGAAAAGCTGGCAAAATACAATCTGCAAAGTTTGTTTTATTTTTATCCTAAGGGCAAGAGGACACATACCATCGAGGTGCTGGCGCAGGTTTCCATTGGGAACATATTCAACCACAAGGATCCTTTCGGATCCTTCTGCAGCATACCCTATGAACTTGACCAGGTTCAGGTGCTCCACATTTGATAGAGTGCTCAGCTCACTCCGAAACTCTGCCGATAGCTGCATGTCAGATGCAGTCTGGCACATGGGGAAGCCCAAAAAGCCTATCAGCAATAACCCCCACATCTAAAGAGCCCAACATTACCATAGACATATGCGCATATAATTGAGTAGATATGGATTTATGTTTGTATATCTGTCTGTGGGTATGTATGTATGTATGCAGTATGTGTATCTGTCTGTGGGTATGTATGCAGTATGTGTATCGATGTATGTATATGTGGTCATAGCTATGTATGTATGTCTGCAGTATGTGTATAGATGTGTGTGTGTGTGTGTGTGTGTGTGTGTGTGTGTGTGTGTGTGTGTGTGTGCACGTGCGTTATCATGGTGTGTGCATGCATCCATCTGTGCACATACTATGCAGATGCATGCATGTCACTTATGTGCATACTCATGACATGGCAATCATCCATCCATCCACACACACGCATTGCTACATACATATGCATGTCGATACATACACACACACACATGATTGCATAATCATGATCTATGACTCTTCCATTCATATACTATAGTCACATAAACCCAGGCAGTACTGGTGGATACACATGCATAAACAACGTTTCAGACATCCATCCACACACATACGTACCTACATACATATGAATGTAAATACATAAGTATATGATTGCAGAATCATGATCTATGACTCTTCCATTCATATACTATAGTCACATACACCTGGGCAGTAGTGGTGGATACACGTGCATGAAACCAGGTTTCAGACATCCATCCACACACACATACCTACACACATATGCACATTGACACATACATACATGATTGCATAATCATAATTTCTAATTCGTACATTCATATACTATAGTCACATACACCCAGGCAATACTGGTGGATACACCTGCATGAAACCAGGTTTCAGACATGAGTATCACCTTTTTTGCCCTTTTCACTGCAACAATCCTCCCATCCTTTAACCTCCCTTTGTACACTGTCCCAAACCCTCCTTGCCCAATTTGGAGCGATGGTGAGAAGTTATCAGTAGCTTTCATAAGGTCAGACACCGTGAATGTAATAGCATTATCTGCTGGAGCATGGCCAGTCGCTAAACTTAATGGCTTATCTGTTTTACCATCATCCCATGAATTAACTGCAAACAACATGGTTTCCATTGGTCCAACGGAAGATAATCAATCAAGAATGACTCCCTGCGATATGTTGCACAATAAGGTTGAAACCCACCTGAAACATCCTGAAATGCAAAGGTTGTGCTATCATTGGTTACTGGTGCAAAGCAGCACCTAAAGGAACTCACGATCCCAGGGCTTTGCTTGGTGCTTTGCAGCGGTGTCGCACTGCTCAGGCTGTCCGAGAAGGACTTCCTTGAGTATTCGTTTGATTTCTCATCTGGATTAGATGATCTCCGGCTCCATTTAGCTCTTTCAAATAGCGACAACACATGGTCTTGAAGTGATGAAGGCATATCAGTTTATACCTGAGGCATTACAATGCTGAGTCTTGATGCATTCCATAGTCTTCTGAAGAAATTATATGTCTTAATGCCAAAGGATATTTCGCATCCCCTGATGAAGAAATCGATCTCTGATTAGAAGTTTTCTGAACCCAAATCACTACAATACATTAATGCAGGAAAACTCATTCAGACAGTTGACTTCTCTGCATCCTGGCAGTGCCAAGTTAATCTCTAGAACCAGGTTTGATTCTTGAGATTAGACATCAAATAACCTACTTCTGAATCTTGAGAGAGAATTCTTGAAACAGGCATTAAGGTTGAGACTGCTCACACCTTGGTCCCAAAAAGGCAGAAGCTCAAACAGGAATGAATCGTTCTCTATGATGAAGAAGGAGATTGGGGGCTAAATGCAGAAACTCAAACAGGAACGAATGATTCTCTGTGATGAAGAAGAAGGCTGGGGGCTTTCTGATTGGATTACCTCTAAATGGTTCTGCATCAAAGGATGCAAGACGCGACTCGATGTGTGGCAGGCTTCTGAATCTGCAATAGACATAGCATTGCCTCTTCGGGCTTCAAAGGGGGGAGCGGGTATGGTTGCAGATGGAGCTCTCTTCTTTAAGGGAAACCGCGGGTGTTCCAATTCGCTCAAGTGGGCGATTAGAGATTATGAGGAAACTGATATGGGTATCAGAATCTCTCTCTGTGTGTCTCTCTCTCTGTGTCTGTCTGTGGATCTCTGACCTCCTATGGCCACAAGAAAGAGAAAATAACCCTTGACTCGGTTCATTAAAATCAAATCAAAGGAATTGGGCGTGAAGGAAGGTGGACCAGCTAAGCATATATAATAATGAGAGTAGGAGCACTCGATGGAGGAATTTTGCATCCATGGCTTACTTGCTTGCCTTCTACTACATTATTCTTACACTTCTCCAATCGATGTCTTTATCTTACACAATAATCTTAATGCTTCTTAATCATTGTCTCTAGACTAGACTATAGAGAGGGACTTTGTCCAAGCTCACTCCTAAAGAAGACCCTAGACTATAGAGAGGGACTTTGTCCAAGCTCACTCCTAAAGAAGACACTGTCTGTGTACACTAAGTTTCATCTCAATTGAGTTTGCTTGAACTCTCAACTTGCCACAAAGCATGGAAGAATCAATCCCTCACTCATTGTCTCACCTTATTCTCTAAGAAGTTAACCTTTATAGACAAGCATCCTTTTATGTTTGAATGCACATCCTTTATCCTTTACTATTATTAAGAGAAGGTTGGGGAGGGGGACTCCTGTCCATTTGAGGGCCTTCCCCGCCAATGCATTCCCAATCACCACGTGGCAACCTACGTGCCCAGCCCCCTCACAATGGGTACTTTCACAGAGAGCTAGACAGGAAGACGATGTTTGTCCCATTGGCACATCGCACAACGAAGAGAGCTAGATCAATTATAAAGGGAAGGGTGGGGTGGGGAATGTAGTTGAGCTTCAACCATGAAAATTCAAACAAGTAGGGTAGGTAAGGTAGTTGGAAGTGTATAAACATATAAAATCAAAATTGTATAAATGTTTAAATCGAAAGCGTATAAGCGTGTAAACATGTTAAGTGAAAAATCGAAAATATATTTTGGAAGTGTATAAATGTATGGATAATAATAATAATATATTTACTTATTTATATGTTTATATAATGATAGGTTTATATGCAAGATAAGATCATTTACCCAAATGCAATCACCTTTGTAAACTTGCCAAAATAACATGTAAAAATCAATCGGTTTACTTCAAACGTAATGGCAAAAGAATCATACTATGTCTTTTAACATTGTAAATTAGTTTTGTAAGTCATGTGGTGTTGTATATTAGTGACTCATAAATATTCAGACCTCACAATATAGGTGAGGGAACACTATCTAATTAGAGAGTTATGATTTATTTTTTTTGTATGTTGAACCATTGCGAGGTACAAGTGTATTGTCGAAAATTAAGTTATTATTTCAATAATTGACATGAAAGTGTAATATATTAACTATTAATAACACAAGTACTTCACAATGGTTTTGGGGTCTCTCATGGTTTGTTTTTTAGGGACTCAATTGGCTATGAATCATATTGCTACTTAAGATATGTATCAAGACATGAAATGTGTTAACAATAGTAACAATGGTACTTTAAAGTTTGCCCTTTGTGCCATAGGGAAACTAGGCATAGAGTGCCTAGTAAATTGTTTATATGCCATGGTAAAAGGCAACAAGGGAAACTCCTTGGTAGGCACAATAAATGAGAGTGTTTGGGGTTTAGTTCCCTTAGTTTTTCTATTGCTAGTCTACATGAAGTTAATAGAGATATAGATCCTTCATGTGTTGGATAGAATCATGCATTGTGAAGTTAAATTTGATGGACATCCTTTCTTCAAGCTCTTTCTAAAAGTATAATGTTGTTATCAGCTAACTTCCTGGGTTGATTTTTTAATGAATGTGTGTGTGTGTGTGTGTGTGTGTGTGTGTGTGTGTGTGTGTGTGTGTGTGTGTGTGTGTGTGTGTGTGTGGGGGGGGGGGGGGGGGGGGGCGGTAAATGTTGAGATGTCGAGCTCTACATTAGTTGGCATCCACTATGCATCTTGGTGATGTGGTAGGATATCATTCACTGGTATGTTAGATGACCAATATGAGGACACATCTGTGATTCTATAGCTAGACTACACCCATGTACTTTATCCTTGGTTATAGCACATTCATTGTGCCACCTCTTCTCTCCTTAGTGGGTTCACACACTTAGTGACCACATATATATACATTGTGATACTTTCATATTAGTCTTTTATCATGTTGTAGACTTAGTTCTTTTATGTGAAAGAAGAAGAAAGAATGAGAAGAAGATTGCAACCCTATCTCTTCATGTGCTTGAGTCTCCATTGCTTTTGTATATGTGCTCTTAGTCTCTTTACCTCTCTTCCCTCTTAGTTCTTTTTCATGGTATCAAAGTCATTCCACGGCTATGCGAAGCTTGATTAAAGGTTGAGGTGAAGGCATTGAAGCACGAAAGCAAGCAAACAAGAAACATGTAAGAAGGCTCTTTCATCTTGCTCAATCTACCTTAAGTTATAGCCGCAAGAGGCTCTTGAGACTACTAGGGATGTAGTCTCCAATTGCAATGAAACTCGATGAGCAAGAAGAACAATGTATACACTACAAATTGGTCATTTAGAGCTTTTTCGCCATGACTATGTCGACCATTTATAGATGTAGAGGCTATAGATTTCAAATTTGTAAGGTTATAAGTATTTGTTGGGTTGCAAATACAGAGGGCATCTACATACAGATTGTAGATTGTGGCTATTGTTGTGCTATTAGTGAAAAAGGATGCGTATTTAATTATGGTACATGTGGTATCAACTTTCTTGTAAATTGTAGTTTTTTACAAGTTGTTTATTTTGTCAAAATATCTTACAACTTCAACTAGATTGTTAGTGAAAAGCTTGATAAGAAAATTTATCATACATGGAAGTTTAGGATGACAAATTTCTTAAAGAGCAAAGGTGTTTGGAATTATATTGAAGGAGACATAGTAGTAACACCCAAGGTTCTTGTGTGAAATGCTACTACAGAACAAGTAAAGACTAAGAAATATTAGGAATAGACACAGAGTAAAGTCATATATTGGCTATTTGTCAATGTCATAGATAGAATGATAGGCTATTTGTAGGAATCTAATACCCCACCGTTGCATGGAAGTCATATATTGGCTATATGTCAATGTCATAGATAGCATGATAGACTATTTGCAGGAATCTAATACCCCACCTATTGCATGGAAGAATTTAATACCCCACCTATTGCATGATAGACTATTTGCAGGAATCTAATACCCCACCTATTGCATGGAAGAATTTAATACCCCACCTATTGCATGATAGACTATTTGCAAGAATCTAATACCCCACCTATTGCATGGAAGAATTTAGCAAGATTGTTCGAAGTAAACATAAAGGCCAAAAAGTTACAGGTCAAGTCAGAGCTGAATCAAGTGAAAAGAGGGAACATGTCCATTAATGATTACACCTTGAAGATCAAGAGTATTATAGAGGCTCTTGGATCTATCAATGTGGTAGTTGATGATGATGGTGTTGTGTATGTATGATTAAATGGACTTATAGACAAAGACAAGAGCATTAGGTCATCTATGAACACAAGGGATGATATCCTTGATTTTTCATACTTGATTTCTATGTTAATACTTGAGAAGAAGAACCTTGGCTTTGATTCCTCTTCTTCTCAAAGTAAAAACAAGTTTGAATAAGTGTGTTACTCTATTAGCAGAGATAGAGATTGTGGTAAAGGCTAATATAATGGTCATGGTTAAGGTTACGATGCACAACAAAATAGAGGATAGTTCGAGAAAGGGAGAGTCAAAGAGGACAAGTTACAAATTCTAATAGGCAATAGAATTATGCTGATAGCAGAGAGTGTTGGCATTGTGGTCAGAAATGCCACATTTCTAAAAATTCATTTAAAAACAAGGTTGAAATAAAAAATGAAAAAAAGCAGCAAGATAATTATGCATTTAGCGCACAAGCAAAAACAATGATGATAAAAATGAACAATTGTTTGTTATGCAACAGTTTATGAATACTATGACTGCTAATGGTTCATCAAAGAATGATGTATGGTATGTAGACTCAGATGCCTCTAACTACATGACTTCTCATAGAGTGTGGTTTAGAGAGATACATAATCTAGAGTCTCCAGGCTATGTGGAGACAAGGGATAATACTACTCATTCCATTACTCATGTTGGAAATGTTCCTTTTAGTATGCAAGATGGTAAAACTGAGTACTTAGTTATGTGTTGCATGTACCAAATATTACAAAAAACTTGGTTTTTATTGGTCAAATGGTGGTACTAGGATTGCAAGTTCGGTTCACATCTAATGGTTATTATGTAGAAGATCTTAAAAATGAGTACATCTTGATTGCAAAAGGGAAACATGCTAATAGATTGTTTACCCTTGAGATAAGTTTGTCTAAAATGGATGTTGCTATGTTTGCACAAGGTTCAGGTAGTGTGATTGATATTGAAATTTAGAATAAGAGAATTGGTCATGTGAATGTGCAGTAGCTGAAAGACATCAGTCAAAACAAATTGTGGATGGCTTGCCTAAGTTTAGGATTGATGGGATGCATAAAGTATGCAAAGCATGCCAATTTGGAAAGTAAGTGAGACATGCGTTTCCGCATGAAAAGCATATATGCGAGAAGCCACTTGAATTGATGCATTGTGATGTGTGGGGTCCTATAAAGACTGCAACTTCGAATGGTTGCAAGTACTATGTTTCTTTCATTGATAATCATACTCGCAAAGTATGGGTTTACTTTATATGTAAGAAAAGTGAGGTGTTCACTCACTTTAAAAGCTTTAAGGCTTTGGTTGAGAAGGAGACATGGTTGCATATTAAATGCTTAAGATCAAATGGAGAGGGAGAATCTCTCTGCAATTATTTTTTTGATTTTTTACAAAAAAATGGTATATGGAGGTAATATATATGTAGATATACTTTGTAGTAAAATGAAGTTGCTAAGTAGAAAAACAGGCATATTGTAGAGGTGGCTAGTACATTAATATTAGAAAGAAAGTTGCCTCATTACTATTGGGTTGAAGTAGTTGCTACTATTGCATACATTATGAACAAGACACCCACTACTGTTGTACATGGTGTGACACTCAAAGAGAAGTTTACAAGTAGAAAGCCAAATCTGTCCCATTTGAAAGTTTTAGGATCTATTGCTTATGTGCATATTCATGATGAATTGTGCAATAAATTCGATCCCAAAGCAGAAAAATGTGTATCTGTGGGATAGTCTCTTGAGTAGAAGGGATATAGATGTTATAACCATGTTACACATGAGTTTAGAGTTAGCAAGGATGTTGTTTTTTATCAAATAAGTAGCTGATATAGTAATGTGTAAAATGTACTTGGGACTGATGAGCATGCAAGTATAGCTATGAAAAAAACACGTTAGCAGTTAGACATTGAGTGGACCACAAGAGTCTCCTAGTCATAATTCTATTAATAAACCTTGGAGAGGTAGATTGAGGTCACATGTTACTCCACCAAGTACATCATAGATGTCAAGAAGAGGTGAAGAGAAAGTTGGAGACTCGCCTATTATGACAGATGTATCATCATATTTCTCCCATGTTGATGTTGACTCAAATGGCTTTGAGCAAAGCTTGGATGAGAAGTTTGGGATTCTATCTATTAAAACACTTGGAGTGCAGAAGGCACAAGAGGATGCTAAAGCACTTGATAGTGATCTAGGTCCATGCAAGTCAAGTAGGGTAAGAAAGCCAATGTAATGATTAGTATATGATAGCTATGTAGCTCATTACTATGTTTACATGGCTAATGTTGTGCATGATGTAGAACCCACTTGTTTTGAGGATGCAATGGGTAATGAGTATTGGGATTGTGCTATGGATGAAGAATGGTTGCACTTAAGGATAGTGACACATGGGAGTTGGTACCTTTATCTAAAGGCATGAAAGCTATTTGATGTAAATGTGTTTACAAGGTCACAAGCATAAGTCAAATGGATCTATTGAGTGCTGTAAGGCATGATTGGTTGCCAAAGGGTATGCATGGACTCATGGTATTGATTATGAGGAGACTTTTGTTCCAATGGCTAAAATGACCACTATAAGGGTTGTCATAGCAATGGTTGCATCAAAAGGTTGGATCATGCATCAAATGGATGCTAAGAATACCTTCTTGTAGAGGGAGTTGCAAGAGTTGCAAGAGGAAATTTGTGTGTAGCAACCACTTCGTTATATGGATGAGAGTCATCCAAATTATGTATGCAAGGTTCATAAGGCCTTGTATGGGCTGAGGCAAGTGCTTAGGACATGGCATGATAGGATTGCAAATTACCTTGTCAACATTGGATTTTGTAGAGCACTAGCTGATCACTCACTCTATGTATGTGAGAGTGATGCAAGTATTGTGGTCATTACTATATATGTGGATGATTTGATCACTATGGGTGATAGTGAGACAAAGATTGACCATGTGAAGGGTCTCCTCAAGATTGAATTTGAGATGAAGGATTTGGGAGAGTTGCACTATTTTCTCTATATAGAAATAATAAGAAAACTAGAGGGTATATGGTTGTCACAGAGACAATTTGTGTTGGATATGTTGAAGAAGTATGGTATGATTGATTACAAGAATATTTTTATACCTTTGGATATTAATGCTAAGCTTAATGCACATGACGATGAAAATTGAGGATGTCACTATGTATCATAATATTGTGGGTAGCCTTATCTATTTGATCATTGCAAGGCCAGACCTAAACTACATGGTTAGTTCATGCAACTTCCATGAAAGCCACATTTGGATGCAATGCGGCACACATTGCACTATGTCAAGTCCATATTGGATTATATGTTATTCTATGGTATAGGTGTACCATTGGACTTGCATGGTTATATAGATACAGATTGGGTTGGTAATATTTTAGACAGGAGGTCTACCAGTGATTTTAATTTTTCCTTTGGAAGTGCTACTGTTACTTGGGAGCCGTAAGAAACAATTGACAATTGCCTTGTCTGGTACAGAGGTAGAGTAGAGATGTGCTACAATTGGAGCATGTGAGGCAGCTTGGTTACGCAAGCTACTTGGTGGTTTGGGGATGGAGGTGGACAAGAAGGTTATCATCTACTGTGATAAACTTAATAGCATTCACTTGGCTAGAAACTTAGTGTATCATGCATAAGTAGAACACATAGAGGTCCATTACCATTTCATTCGGGAGCTGGTTTTGGCAGGTGATATTGACTTGGTTTATGTTAGTAGAGATAATCAAGTTGCTCTCATTTTCACCAAAGCCTTGGGAGCTGAGAAGCTTTAATGCTTCATGACTATGCTTGAAGTTCACAAGTTCATGCTGAGCTCGAGGGAGAGTGTTGAGATGTTGAGCTCCACATGAACTGTTGGCATCCACTACGTGTCTTGGTGATGTGGTAGGATATTATTAACATGCATGTTCATTGTGCCACCTCTTCTTTCCTAAGCAAGTTCACAATTAATGATTGCATGTGGTACTTTCATATTAATCTTTTATCATGTTGTAGACTTAGTTCTTTTGTGTGAAAGAATAAGATATTAGCTCTATCTCTCTGTGTGCTGAAGTTTCCATTGCTTTTGTGTGTGCGCTCTTGGTCTCTTCACCTCTCTTTCCCCTTGTTTGTTTCCAATAAATATGTAAATGTAAATTATTAACTTTAAATATATTAAATATTATAAAAATAAATTTAAAATAAATACAACTTTTTATAAATATATAATTATCATAATTAAAGTTAAAAACTAATCACCTTGTATCCCTTACATCATCCACATTGTTGTTTGCTTTCTTCCTACCGTAGTTAGTGCCTCGTTGTGAGATATATATATATATATATATAAACAACGTCCTAAAGAGGGATAGCCATTTTGGGAGCCTTGTTGAGGACATAGATCACATGTTTGTAAGACCTACGATTCCTCAACCTCTTTTGTAATGCCCTTGAGGGGCCCCTTCTTGACATGTGATCTGTTTGTACCCTTGACCTTTGTAGAGGCCTTAGACACCTTCAACAATAACTTCACTAGAGCCCTTCCTCCCCAACATACCTACCTCCATTAGTGTGTACATGGAAGAATACATCGCATCCTAATGTACATTTTATATGGCAAGAAGGTTTACGGATGGTTGAGTCACAAATAAGTCAACCGTGTATGTGTGTGGTTTATCTGTTTGTGTCCATTTGTCTAGTTTCATAAGCTCATTATTTTTCTATCCCCTCTCTCTCTCTCTCTCTCTCTCATATTTTCTTTCTTTTGTGTGCTTCTATCCTCCTCCTCCTCCTCCTCCTCCTCCTCCTCTCTCTCTCTCTCTCTCTCCATGTGTGTGTTACCTCAAAGCAATACTATAAGTCCCATGAAACCTTATAGAATTAAAAAGCACATAAGTGATCTTGAAAAAACACTTGAAATATATTGGAAATTTTTATTTTATTTCATTTGGGAGTGTATATTCACTAAGATACAATAAATCAAGATAAAGGTATGCTTGAAAGAGAGATGGACATATCTTACACACATGCATGTCTATGTGTGCATGTGTGTGTGTGTGTGTGTGTGTGTGTGTGTGTGTGTGTGTGTGTGTGTGTGTGTGTGTGTGTGTGTGTGTGTGTGTGTGTGTGTGTGTGTGTGTGTGTGTGTGTGTGTGTGTGTGTGTGTGTGGTTTCATAAGTATGTGTCTCCTCTCTCCCTCTCATCATTTTTCTCTCAACTCCTTTCTTTTTTTCCCCATGTCCCTAATCTCTCATCTTTCTTCACCTCATATGTGTGCATGTGTATGCATGTGTGTATATGTGTATGCACATGTATGTATGCATGTGTATCTGTGTGGAGCTGTATGTATGTGTGTGTTTCTATTTGTGCAGTCTCATAAGTATGTGTGTCCTCTCTCTTCCTCTCATTGTTTTTCTCTTGTCTCCTTTATTTAATTTCTAGAGTCCCTTGCCTCTCATCTTTTTTCACCTTAGGTGTGTGCATGCATATGCTTATGTGCATATGTGTGGAGGTATGTCTTTGCACATGGATATATGTGTATGCATGTGTGTGTTTATATGTATGTACTTGAATGTTTTATAAGTTTGTATCCATCTTCTCTCCTCTCTTCTCTATTTCATAGTTCTCTCTCTCTTTCTCATTGCTTTTTCCAATATTCCTCTCTCTCTCTCTCTCTCTCTCTATATATATATATATATATATATATATATATATCATCTCATATCTTCAGGTAGAAAAGAATTCATATCTGTAAGGGGGGAGAGAGAGAGAGAGAGAGAGAGAGAGAGAGAGAGAGAGAGAGAGAGAGAGAGAGAGAGAGAGAGAGAGAGAGAGAGAGAGAGAGAGAGAGAGAGAGAGAGAGAGAGAGAGAGAGAGAGAGAGAGAGAGAGAGAGAGAGAGAGAGAGAGAGAGAGAGAGAGAGAGAGAGAGAGAGAGAGAGCAATCACTTTTCAAAGGCTCACATTTCCACTTTTCATCATCATATTGCCTTCAAAAGGAAGCCCCTCTTTATTTCTTGTATATCCGGCCTTTCTTTTCCTCTGTGTGTGTGTGTGTGTGTGTTCCCAACTTTTCAAAGACTCGCCTTTTCTCTTTTCATTATTAAATCACCCTTTAGAAAAAACCCGTCCTCATTTCTTAAATACCAAACCTCTCCTCCTTGTGCCACATAGGCTCAAGGGTTTTCTCCTTGGTTCAAGAGTCATCCAAACAAACCTTTAAATAATAAATAGTGTAGATAAAGATATGCGATGGTAAAAGACATTAATGTTAAATTTTAACAATTCTTGGTGCAAACTCATACTTTCCCACAACTTAGATTATGAGGCTAAGATAATCTACAAATTCAAATGACATGCACATTAAAAGCATGCATGGCACTAACATTTTTATTGCCTTTATGGTGGTGAAATATGTAGTACGAGCACTTTCAAGAGTCAAAACCTAGAATGTATGGATATGTCTTAAGATATCTTGAGCATTTTCCTCTTCTCACTCTTTCAAGAGTTAAAATCTAGAATGTATGGATATGTCTTAAGCTATCTTGGGCCTCTTTCTTTTCTCACTCTTTCCAAGTTATGTGTGTTAGTAGAGCGTCGAAGATTATACCAAAACATGGGATAGCATCAATCTAGGTATATTTGAGTAATGTTGATACTTCTTTTTATTCATTTTATTCTTTCCCTTAGTTTATGGTCAATGAAGGTGAGTGGTTAGCATTCTAGAAGGTTTTCTCTTTATGGGTGGACATATTGGTTAGTTTGTGGTCAATGAAGGTGAGTGGTTAGCATTCTAGAAGGTCTTCTCTTTATGGGTGGACATATTGGTCACTACTTTGCCCTACTTTTAGAGGTACATAAAGGGGGAATCAAGTTCAAAGGTCTTTTGTGAGAATAGAGCAAAGCTTTTACTCTTTAGTAAGTGCAATGTTGGGAATTGCTTTGGATGTACACACTTATAAGATTGTGCTTACAATGATTTATAACTTTAAGTATATAAACTCTTTCAAACCCATGGAAATTAATCATTTTACTTCCATCAATTGTTTGTATCTCATTACATGAATAAACCATAGAAGCAACTACAATAAGGAACTATTTTATTGTAATAATGAGAGAAGGACGATATAGTTTTTAGAAAGGCTTGATCTCACAAGGTTTTAGACTAATATCACATAGACTAAATAGTTGTCCCAAGCACATGACACAAGCGTATGTGCATGCGCACGCATGCACACACACAAAGTTTCAACAATAAAGCATTACATATGCAAAATTGTCCACATATTCTAAAAAGGAACCGAGTCTCCTAAATTTCAAGAAACTTTCTTGTGACCTTGAGTGTGAAGGATAACAACTGACAATTTCAAAAAAAGTATTGTCTCCAAATGCCCCGAAGACCCTCTTAGATATGAATGCATTGTTAGGCTCATATTTGGACATACGAACGCATGCACACACATACACGCATGCATGCACGCACACGCACATGCGCGCGCGCGCGCACACACACACACACACACACACACACACACACACACACACACACACACACACACACACACACACACACACACACACACACACACACACACACATGTTTTTCTTGAAGAATAAATCACATAGAGATCACATATATCTCCTTTTTCTTAAGCTCATTTTGAGAGAAACTCCTTAGTAGGCATAGTAAATGAGTGTGTTTGGGGTTCACTTACCTTAGTTTTTCTATTATTAGTTTATGTGAAACTAATAAAAATATATAAGCTTCCTTTGTTTGATTGAATTGCATTATGACGTTAAATTTGATGAATAACCCTTCCTTCAAGGTCTTTCTAAGATTTTAATATTCCTAGCATGATTTTGTAGAAGTAACATCATCATCAAGTTGCATGTATGGACATCCAACATTTTTTTGCAACTAACTTGTTGTCCTTACAACAAACAAAGTCATTCAAAGTAATGGGCCCTTAAGTTTCAACTATCATACATTAATTTGTTGTCCTTACAACAAACAAAGTCACTCAAAATAATGGGCCCTTAAGTTTCAACTATCATACATTGTAATAATTATGCTTACCTTAAGAAATTGAAAAGTAGAAAACCTATGTAGGCCTGCATTAATTTGGTTCACTATGTTTCTTTGTGCTCTTTCAACGTAGGAATGATTTATAATTGTAGCCTTTCTGGATATGAGTAGTGTAAGGCAAGTGGTATGCATGCGTTGAGTACACACTCTCTCACTTGCTAGAAAGAAAGAAAGGTAATAATGATGAGATTTATGAAATACAAAGCAATACTTTGGTGGTATGAGATAAAGAAGGACTTGGAATGGCCTCACATCCTTAAGCAATCTCTCTCTCTCTCTCTCTCTCTCTCTCTCTCTCTCTCTCTCTCTCTCTCTCTCTCTCTCTCTCTCTCTCTCTCTCTCTCTCTCTCTCTCTCTCTCTCTCTCTCTCTCTCTCCATGTATCTATGTGTAATGTAAACAATTTTCTTGCCTTCTAAAATTACTATCTATATATATGGATAGTCTTGCACTAAATCAGCCCATAAGTACTTGAAAATCCCTACATTGGCTTATGATTTGAACTTTTGATGCTTTGAATTATTTAAGATCAATGCACCTAAGATCTCAGACTTGAAATGAAATTGATTCAGTTGACTCAACACACAGTTCTAGAGAAACCATGAGATTACATGTCTAAATTTTGTTCTAAATTTAGGAGAAGATGTGAACCCTTGATGGCCTTTATTAATTAACACATGCACACATTGTAAAGTCTTTTTCTTATAAATGTGCATGAGCATGCCTTCAAAAATCCTTTTGATCTTAATTACATACAAACATGCCCTAAAAGTCCCTTAGCCTAACTTTAACCACACATCGACATGCACTTAAGATACCATTCCCCCTCCCCCCACAAAAAACTCCTCGATATAGGGCATGTGCATACTCCCTTCTTTTTTGAGCCATTGCATGCAAGTGCACCCCTTAACCCACAAAAAGGGTTTTTCTTAAACCTTTTGAGGAGGTATAGGAACCCCCTCATGAAGGGTTGTCCTTTAAAAAAAAAAAGAAGACACCATGTTTACTCATAGCAATTTCAGCCACCATTGATAGTAGTGGCTATAGGATGACTCATCACATTAGCTACTCTCTCAAGGTAGCAAATAGCCTTGTAATGAAGGAACCTGAGAGGAGAGAGAAAGGAGAGAAGTCTACTTCATCACTTGCTTTAGTAGAAGAGCTTCACTTTAACCTTTCATGGCTACCCACCCTTCATCTATCTGAGGTATGCATTGAGTCTTAGCTTGCTCCAGGGCTTTCAAGTCTTGTTCTAGGGCTTCAAAGGGACCTATCGAGCATTATTTATTAGTATTTGAGTTGAGAAGCATAAGAGAAGGGGATAAGAGCATCTTACACATTTTGTATTGATTTTTCAACCCTTGTCCCTACTTTTACTACTCCTACTTCAGCCATCATTGCTTGCTCCTCACTTGGCACACTCTTTGGCAATCATTCCAATATTTTTTGGCTTGCTCTCAAGCACTTCTAAAGAGTTCTTGATAAGTAATCACTCGTGGTTTGGTATAGCCATGTCGTATACACAGTGGACAACAAATAATGAGTTCCATAATGCTCATGTAATGCTTTAGTGGTGCTATCTTTGTGTTAGGATGTTATGGGGATACATGCATCCATTGTTTTCTTTTGAGCATTTGGATAGCTATACCTATCATTGTCAATGGTTGTTAGTGGTGGATGCTTAACATGCATTGGTTGTATGTACCTATGTATTTGACACTCTATATAATTTGATAGGTCCTAGTACTTGGTTGCTATACTATTAGTTGCATTCTATATATCTCAGTTGCTTCTCGGATATTCCTAGTAGTGGGAGCTTACTTTGTTGGTCATTTGCCTATTGATGTATAGTCATTTATTGTAGTTTTGTGGACAACAATGTTGAATACTATTTATGAGCAGTTTCTTTGAGAGTAGAGACCTTGTTTGAGCACTTTAATGCATACGATTTGTGGATAGCTATATACTCTCTTATTTCTATCTTTTGCTTGCCCTTTTGGCTCAATTTTGGTGCTATTTTTTTGTAATTGTAGTGGCCCATACTCTTGTATTTTGGATTCATTTGTAGTCAATATGGTAGGTACTTCCAATGCATTAGCTGATAGTGTTATTTTCAACATTAAAAAGCTTGATGGTAACAACTTCCAATACTAGAAGATGCAAATATGGCAGGTATTGGTGTAAGAGAAGCAAATTAGGCCATTGAAGACCAAGGGTTAGGGTAAAAATTAGGAACAAATTTTAGTCCAAAGGCTATTTTTTGGAGGTTTTCTTGGTCATTGGGCTAAATATTTGGGCTCGAAAACTTAAAAAATAGCCCATATGTAAAAAAAGTTACATAATTTGACTTAAAATTTGACAAAAAATTGCTCAAAATTACACTTTCTCTTAACATTCACCCAATTTTCTAAACTCTTTACCTTTGATCAACCTAAGATTATTAGCCCACCTACCTACAATCTAAAAATCATTGGGCTTGCCAAGGTATAAAGCCAAAAGGTTGGGATAGAGATGATTGGGATGAGCTTGATGAGTTATGTAAGTCCACTATCATATTTTGTTTGTCTAAGTAGGTGTATTTCAATGTTATCTCTACTATTGGTTGTGCATATGATTTATGGAAGAAGATATGTGTTCTTTATGACAAGCAAAGTCATGCATCTCAGTTGTATTGGTTGAAGAAGCTCGTGGACCTTTATATAATGGAGGGTATCCTTGTATCTACTCATTTGAATGAGCTCCACTCTATTTTCAACTAGCTTATCTCGTAGGACATTAAGTTTGACGATAACATAAAGTCTTTGTTCTTGCTTGTCACACTACCAAAGTCATAGGATATATTTTGTACTGCTATGAGTGCAAATCCTCTTGAGGATAGTTTTAAATGCAATGATGTAGAAAGTGCTTTACTTAAAGAATAAGTAAACAAAAAGAACATTGATGCGGCCCACACTTCTCATGCACTTACTAATAGAGGCAAAAATAGTGAAAATAGTAATAATAATCGTCATAGAGACTCACAACCCAATAGGGGTAAGTCTTTGTCTCATGGACAATCCTGTAGTAAGTCATGTGGTTGTATGTCCTCTTTCACATATCACTATTGTGGGTGGCAAGGTCACATTAGGTTGCAATGCTATAAAATGCACAATGATAAACACAATGAGAAAATGTAAGACAATGCAAAGTCCATTGAGATTGTACTTAAGTCTATTGTGAAGATAGAGGAGATAAATGCTCTGGAGTATAAATCTGATGATTACATTTGCGTAGCTTAATCTCTTGATGCTACTCAATTGACCGATGCATCATGTTCTTACTCTTAGTGTTGGATTCTTGATTTGGGCCCTTCATTCCATGTTACCCCACATCGTCATTTGTTTCATAGCTATTGTACTGTATGAGTTTTGTTAGACTGGGAGATGGCATTGCATTGGATGTCATTGCCATAGGTAATGTTAGATTGTAATTCAGTACTAGTACTTCTTTTGTGCTTCATGATGTACTTCATGTCTTAGCTTTAATTAAAAGCCTTGTTTCACCTGGATAGTTGGATGATGATAGGTACCATGTATCTTTTGGTGATTTTTCATGGAAGATTACTTGTGCAAGTTTTATTTTTGCCAAAGGTGCCAAGGTTGGTAGCCTCTATCCTTTACTTATTTCTAGGTTAGTTGACCATGTGTGTTGACTATGATCGATCTTTCACATATATCTTTATGGCATTGTCACCTTAGGCATATATCTTTGGAAGGAGTGAAAGTATTGATCCATTTGCAATATCCTTACCCTTGGATTATTCTTATTTTGATTCATGTGACCATTTTTTGTATGGCATGCAAACTCATAATTTACATAAGAAGTCTAGTTCTATGTGTGTGGGTGAGCCTTTGGCTCTTGTGCATTTAGATGTTTGTAGCCTCATGTCGTATTATTCCTTGGGTGGTGTGAAGTATTTTGTTATATTTATAGATAATTATTTATGAAAGGTTTGGATCTATTCTATTAAGTAGAAATCGGATGTTTTGGCTACATTTCAACTCTGCCAAACTATTTTGGATATAGGTTGAAATGCCTATGGTTTGACAATGGGGGTGAATATGCTTCTAAAGCTTTTGAGGAGCTATGTGATGAGAGGTGTGTTAAGTGGCATCAATTGCTTACCGTATACACCCCACCCTAGAATGGTGTTGTAGAGCACATGAATAGTACTATTCAGGAAAGAGTCTATAGTATGCTTAGTTAAGCAGACTTACCACAATATTTTTGGGTTGAGGTAGTTACTACTGCCATGGATCTTATTAATACATCCCCATGTACTACTCTTGGTGGTAGGGTTGTAGAGGAGGTATATTCTAGTAAATCTTCCTCGTATGCACACTTGCAAGTATTTTGAGGTGAGGCTTTCTACCATACTCCTAGACAAGTACAATAAGTTGGATCCAAAGTTTGTCAAAAGCATCTTTCTTGGATATGGCAATGTAGGTGAGATGGGCTATCATCTTTGGGATCTATATGCTTGGAAGATTATCTATAGCCATGATATTATTTTCCATGAGAAAAAGTTACATGTGAGACTAGAGTAGGTGACTAATATACATGATCTTTCAAGAGAAGCCTCTTGTCACAATACAACTAGCCCTAGTGAGATAGCTTGCTGTAGAGTTATTGATGATGTAGCGGCCCAAGATTTGCATGGTATATAGGATCATGTTATTGGATAGAGAGGAAAAGTTGTAGAGGCCTCACATCTAGTTTTGATATGCTTTGATAGAGCTTCATGTCCTCATGACCATTATGAGCCCTCTATGGATTATGTCATGGTGATAGACTCTGTTGAGCCACTTACCTATGAGAAGACTATGTGTAGAGGTGATTCTCATTCTTGGGAGAGGGCTATGTAGTTTGAGTTTGATTCATTTTAAAGGAACCATACATGGAACTTAGTTTCCTTTCTTGATGGAAAGCGTGCATTGCAATGCAAGTGGGTGTACAAGTTGAAGAGTATCCTCGATCACTCTAAGCTAGTATATAAGGTCAAATTGGTTGCTAAGGGTTTTAAGTAGGAAAGGAGAGTTGATTTTGATAAAATTTTCTCTCCTTTGGTGGTCAAGATGACTATCCTACACTTGGTCTTGGCCTTAGTTTCTCAAATTGATTTGGATATTTATTAGATGGATGCTAAGATGGATTTTCTATGTGGGGACTTGCATGAGGACATTTATATGCAGCATCCTAAGGGCATTGTGGAAAAAGGCAAGGAACACCTAGTGTGCAAATTGAAAAAGAGTCTTTACGAGCTTAAGCAAGCATCTAGGGGATGGTTGTCAAGATTGTGGGAGAGAAGGAAGGAGTCTCGCTTGAAGCTTTCTTGCTTGCACAATGGGGGAAGACACACAAAGGTGGAGGCTGAAAAACAGTTTTCCTCTTCTTAGTTGTGTAAGCCAAAAAGAACTCAAGTACAAAGAAATAGAAGAACCCTATATATGGGTCTCAAACCAAACTCAACTAACTAAGGTGGCATACTAACTGAGCCACGAACTAGAATAGATAAGGATAGCTATCATGTAGCTATTATTCATGGGCGGTGTACCAACCGCATCTGCAACTGACACGTCGGTGACATAAATGCACAACGGTCACCCTGGCGTATCACGAGTGGAGCTCGATATCTCAACACTCCCCCTCGAGCTCAATCCCAATTCCTGCACACCAAGCAGGTATCTGAACTTGCGCAGCTTCTCTGCGCCCAATGCCTTCGTGAATATGTCAGCTACCTGATCCTCTATGCTGACATAAACTAGATCAATAAGACCTAGTAAAACCCTCTCTCGCACATAGTGATAATGCACCTCAATGTACTTTGTTCTAGCATGATAGACTGGGTTATTTGCCAAGTGTATACTACTCATGTTGTCACAATAAATGACGACTGGTCCATCTGTAGACTGATGCATATCATAAAGTAGCTTATGCAACCAAGCTACCTCACATGCAGCCATTGCTGCACCCCTGTACTCAGCCTCTGTGCTCGACAAGGCAACTGTAGGCTGTTTCTTGCTGCTCCAAGTGACTATAGCACTCCCAAAAGAGAACACATATCCACTGGTAGATCATCTATCAGAAATGCTACCAGCCCAATCAGCATCAGTGTATCCATGCAACTGTATCTGAACCCCAGTCTCATAAAATAGTCCATACTGCAATGTGGACTTCACATACCTGAGTATGCGTCTAGCCGCATCCAAATGTGGTTTCCTTGGAGCCTGCATAAACTGACTTACCAATCCAATAGCATAGCTCAAATCTGGCCTGGTAAAAGTCATATAAATCAAGCTTTCTACTATGCGTCTGTACATAGTAGGGTCTTCCAGAAGCTCACCTGCATCTGCGCTCAGCTTCACATTCTGCTCCAAAGGAACTGAAATAGGCTTACAGCCTGTCATTCCATATTTGGACAGCATGTCCAATCCATACTGCCTCTGCAAGAGCTGTATCCCACTTGGTGATCTAATCACCTCAATGCCCAAGAAATAACGCAGCTCTCCCAAATCCTTCATCTCAAATTTCTGCTTCAATAGCATTTTCACATGAAGGATATCTTCATCACTGTCACCTGTCATAATCAAATCATCAACATAAATGACAAGTAGCATAATACCTTTCTCTGTTTTTCTCACATAAAGTGAGAAATCTGCCTTGGAAATCTAAAAGCCAATAGTGACAAGATACTGTCCTATCTTGTCAGACCATGCTCTAGGTGCTTGCTTCAAGCCATACAAGGCTTTCTTCAACCTGCAAACAAACTCAGGATGAACAGCATGTACATAACGTGGTGGCTGCTCCATATAGACCTCTTCTTGCAAATCACCATGCAAGAAGGCATTCTTTACATCCATCTGATGTAAAGACCATCCCTTTGATGCAGCCATAGCAATGACTGCTCTTACGGTTGCCATCCTTGCAACCGGACTGAATGTTTCTTCATAGTCAATGCCATATGTTTGTGCATACCCCTTGACTACTAATCTTGCCTTGTATCTATTCACAGAACCATCTGCATTGTGCTTCACCTTATAAACCCACTTACAGCCAATTGCATTTTTACCTTTAGACAAAGGTACCAATTCCCATGTAGCATTTGCTTCCAAGGCATCCATTTCTTCATCCATGGCTTTCTTCCATTTTTCTTTTCCCATGGCTTCCTCAAAAGAAGTGGGTTCTGGTTCCTGTATCACTTTAACCATATATGCATAGTGAATGGCTGTAAATCCATCATATTTCAGCCTATCCACAGGATACCTAGCTCTCGTAGACCTGCGCAAAGTAGGTTCACTCCCAGGTGCTCTCAAAACATCCCTGGTCTTTCTTACTCCAGGTGTAACAATAGAAGGAATACCCAACTCATCATCAATGCTCTGTTCTGAGCCACTGGATTCACCATCCACATAAGAGTGACCTGCATTCACATCAAACATGGGCTGATCAACCTTCTCTTTTCCTTTTCGTGATACCTGCATACCACTATCTGCATTACTTTGAGAAGATTCTCCTGATCTCAATCTGCCTGTCCATGGCGTAGAATGTGAACCACTACTAGAGGACGCTCCAGGTCCACTAATATTTTGTGACTGCTGCTGTGAATTTTGTGCAGCATTACCATTTTGTGCATCTACATCATCAATCACATTTACTGGTTTATACCAGCTACTCATCTCATCAAAAACAACATCTCTGCTCACTGTAAACTTACGAGTAGAAGGGTTATAGCATCTATACCCTTTTTGCTGCAGAGAGTAACCAATAAAGATGCACTTCTCAGCTTTTGGATCCAACTTGGATCTCAACTCATCTAGCACATGTACATAGGCAATGAAACCAAAAATTTTCAAATGAGAAATATCTGGTTTCCTACCAGTATACCTCTCCTCTAGAGTCATTCCATGTATTGCTGCAGTGGGAGTCCTGTTCATTATGTAGACTGCTGTAGCAACTGCTTCAGCCCAATAAAAATCCGGAAAGTCTTTTTCATTGAGCATGGCACGAGATACCTCTCCAATATGCCTGTTTTTTCTTTCTGCATTTCCATTTTGTTGTGGGGTATGACTGCATGAATATTGCTGCTTTATGCCATGCTCCTACAGGAACCTTGCAAACTCATTTGAGAGGTACTCTCCCCCTCCATCTGACCTTAGGCATTTTATCTGCAAGCTTGTTTCTTTTTCAACCATAGCTTTAAGAGTTTTGAAATGCCCAAAAACTTCACTTTTCTTTTTCATAAAATACACCCAAACTTTTCTGCTATAGTCATCAATAAAACTGACAAAATAATGACAGCCTCCAAGAGATGCAGCTTTAGTTGTCCACACATCAGAGTGGATTAATTCCAATGGCTTCTCACTCTCTTGAACATGTCTGGGAAATGGTTTCCTTGCCTGTTTTCCAAACTGACAGGCTTCACATACCTTATGCATTTCTGCAACCTTGAATTTGGGCAATCCTGCAACAATATTTTGGGCCTGCATTGATTTAAGTCACTGTACATTAACATGACCAATGCGTTTATGCCAGATATCAATATCTGCAACTACACCGGTCCCATGTGCAAACATTGCTGCACTCAATTCAGACATGTCTGCATCCAATGTAAACATTCTGCCCTTCTTCTTTCCTTTTGCTATCAAGCGACCTTTATTTTTCATATCCTCAACAAAGCATCCATGAGGATTAAATCTGACCTGCAAGCCTTGTTCAACCATTTGACCAACTGAAACCAGATTCTTGGTGATATTCGGGACATGAAATACATCGGACAGGTATTTCTTTTTCCCATCCTGCATAGACAAGGGAATTTTTCCAATCTGCACAATAGGATGTGCAGTATCATCACCAGTCTCCACAAATCCTGGTTTTTCCATTTTTCTTGCATCCTCCATCTATTCTGCATGACCTGTCATGTGGTTTGATGCACCTGAGTCAACATACCATACATCGTTGCTTTCTTCTGCACTTGTCACAGAATTGTTCATGTGCTGCACCATAAACAGATGCTCATTTTTGTCATCACCTTGTCTACTAGAGGATGCATAATTTCCTTGTTGCAGTTTTCCATTCATGATGTCATTCTACTTTTTATAGCAGTCTTTAGCCATATGACCCATTTTACCACAATAGTAGCATTCAACATTACTGTTTGCATTTTGGCCTCTTTGCCATCCACCACGACCTCTTTGGCTCCCCCTGCCTCTAGAGTTACCACGTCCTCCTCCATAGGACTGGTTTTCTTGAGTTTGCTGCATATTCTGATTTCTACTACGGCCTCCATATTGGCCTCCTCTACCTCTGCCTCTACCTCTTCCAGCATTTGAGTAGAAGACAGTTTCTTTTGAAGTTCCTCCTGAAGAAGATGCACCACCATTTCTCTGCTCCTCAGAGATTAGAAGAGCAATCAACTCCTCAAAATCAGGAAATCTTTCACGAACTGAAATGGATGTCCGAAACTGTGCATAATCCTTTCCTAGACCATTCAAGGTCACAGAAACTAAATCATCATCTTCCACTGGCGACCCAATGGAAGCAAGAGCATCTGCAATCTTCTTCACCTTCATGTGGTAGTCATTGATGCTCATATTTTCTCTTTGCACATTGTGCAACTCTTGCTTGAGCTGCATTTTCCTGGCTTGCGTATTTGTGCTATACATCTTTGACAGAGTATCCCATGCCTCCTTTGGCGTACTTGCATCCTGAATATGCACAATCATAGAGTCTGAAATGCTGATAGACAGCCAGTACATAACTTTCCTGGCTCTCTCATGCCATGCTTTGAATGCCTGCATTTGCTGTTGATTGGGAACATCAGGAAGAACTGGTTCTTCTTCATTTCCTGCAACAAATTCCCAATATCCTTTTCCCATAAGGAAATTCGTCATTCTAAACTTCCATGCCTGGAAGTTGTTCTTGTCAAGCTTTTCAGTTACAATCTGTGAAAGAGAATCAGACGCCATTACAGAACACTGCGAAAAATTCTGTCACTGCAAAAACTCAGCTTCACCCTCACAAGGGCAAATCTGCAAAACTGGTGAAAGTGGTATTTGACCACATAGTCACTTCCTAGTGACGATTTTGCATAAACAGGAACCAAGGATGATTCTGAAACTCCCAATGTCTTTGTGCACAAGCATACGATGCAATTTCTACAGTAACTTTTCACCGACCTGTAGAACAGTGTGGCTGAATAGCATAAAACTGAGCCTTTTCCTGAGTGCGTGCAGAAAACTTCCGCCTCCAAAATAGGCCCTGAAATGACCTCAAATCAAAAAAACAGGGTCGCCGAGAGCTAAAGCTATCACCCGCAACATATACTGCCCTCTTGCTTCACCGCGAAGGGCGTCTCAACCTGAGACAATGCACTCCTGCAATTTTCGGCTGTGCTACCTGCAAAGATCTGCTCCCAAAACAGAAAATGAAAGCAACACTGCTCCTCTTACCAGAACACCGCGAGCTTGGCTTGCTTTCTTGAGCTCCTTACCATGAACAAGGCTCTGATACCATGTCAAGATTGTGGGAGAGAAGGAAGGAGTCTCGCTTGAAGCTTTCTTGCTTGCACAATGGGGGAAGACACACAAAGGTGGAGGCTGAAAAACAGTTTTCCTCTTCTTAGTTGTGTAAGCCAAAAAGAACTCAAGTACAAAGAAATAGAAGAACCCTATATATGGGTCTCAAACCAAACTCAACTAACTAAGGTGGCATACTAACTGAGCCATGAACTAGAATAGATAAGGATAGCTATCATGTAGCTATTATTCATGGGCGGTGTACCAACCGCATCTGCAACTGACACGTCGGTGACATAAATGCACAACGGTCACCCTGGCGTATCACGAGTGGAGCTCGATATCTCAACAATGGTGCCATAATTTTGATGATTTCATGCATTCATAGGGGCATTCCCGTAATGATATAGATTTGTGTCTATACACAAAGAAGATTCATGATTGTAGCCTTATTATCTTGGTGCTTTATATTTATGATGTATTTATTGCTAGGAGTGCTCATGTTGAGCTAGATGCCTTAAAGATTTAGCTCAAGAAGAGCTTTCAAATGAAGGACATGGGGCAGGCCTCACACATACTTGGTATGTGCATTACATGCAATCACTCTAAGGGACTTCTCTACTTATCCTAGAAGGAGTACATATACAAAGT
Source organism: Lygodium microphyllum (assembly GCF_053477565.2). NCBI lineage: Eukaryota > Viridiplantae > Streptophyta > Polypodiopsida > Schizaeales > Lygodiaceae > Lygodium > Lygodium microphyllum. The sequence goes on along the minus strand of NC_141140.1, from coordinate 139,554,787 downwards.
ACTTGAGTGATTCCATATGTAGGATGGTAAGCCTATTGGCTATTCTTTACCTTCTCATGTGAAGATTAGTCCAATCTATTGCCCCCAATTAGATTATGAGAGGCTTGAGATGGCCAAGGTTTTGTATGCATCCATACTGGGTTGTTTGATGCAAACCCTACTACACTAAATTTGCAATAACTTTTAATTGGTTGGTCAAAATTAAGCATGCTCTAAGTCTCTCTTCAAGAACTTTTAGCCCATATAACTTATGCATCTCTATCCCATTAAAGAAAAATTGATTTGTCCCAAAATAGAGAGTTGTTTGTAAAAAGAGTGCAATTAAACAAAGGTCATGAATTGACATAATCTGATATAATCTTCCTCAAAATGATCCCTCAAAGATGTGGAATAATTCCAATGTAAACAATAGTCTAAAAAAATGTTTCTTTTTCCAAAAGTAATAATCTATCCTCCAAGATCAAAAGGAAAGTTGTCATTGCTACCATCCATTGAATCATCACCCACACAAGGTCATGGTCAAGTGGAGCTAAAATCATGACTACCTCATACATGGAATCTTCAATGACCAACATAATATCATTCATTGTCTCATTCTTTAGGTCATCAAGGACCATTATATCATGTGGGATTGGGATGTATTGAGCCAAAATTATCACTGCACTCTCATGGTCCTATTGAATTGTTACTTCACATTTGAAAGGAAGGTCCTTTTTCTCATGAAGCTCCAATGAGGTTCACTTATCATAGCTTGAAGTAGTCAATGTTGCAACTAGCTCATTTTTCACTTGGTTCTCCTCTTCCCTCTAGCACAAGTACTAGTTTATCATTCTTTGCCATACATTTGTATATGTAATCATCATATATGGACTTGGAACACCTATGGCATAAGCCTTGAGGATTTCTTGTATCCTATCACTAGTGAGGTGTCTAACTCAAGTACCAACATGCTCCCTACTATGATGCTCACAATAGAGTGGATGCCCACACTCACTCTTGTACTAATTTATCAATGATTGCATCAGGTCTTGTTGAACTATTGCATTAACCATGGTAATCAAATGAACCAACATTTTCTTGTCTTCTACATGAGCTAGGCCTTTTTGTAAAACATCATTGCCATAAAAATTTGTAAGAGCCTCTATAGTATGTTGATGTACCAACTGAGAAGCACAATATGTTAGGTGTTGTACAAGTGTTTATTTGATCATAACTACATCTACTAATTTTTTCCTCATCATGGTATCATTTTAAAAAAACATAAGTGCATATACCAATACACCAATCATACTTATTATTATAGCAAACATACCACCAAGAATGTTGGCTAGAGAAACCATTGCATTTTCTTGCAATGCATCAACAAACTTTCCTTGCATGGATTCCCTCAAAGGTGCTACTTTGGCACTTATCAAGACAAATATTGCACTAGCATAATAAAAAAACCACCTTGCTTCCTTAGAAGTCAATGAAAGTGCTCTCAATGTGCTAGCTTGCCTCTACTCTAGCTAACATATATGTCATTGCCAGGGCAAATGAGTTAAAGTAATGAATCAACATTGCGCACTCTCTCACTCTATGTATGCAAAAGAAACTCCATCCCTTAGCATTTTTCCAAAAAAATCATTCCTACTATGAGAAGCTACCACTTCTTGTGGTACAAGGATCCTTTTTCAAAAAAATGGGAGAGAGGAGAGAGAAAGAAGGATGAGATACCATTAAAGCTGTGAGGAAGGTGAAGAAACTTAGTTGATTAATTTTTTGGATAACCCTAATTGAGTCCCTTACATTTTTTTCACCCTTCTAATGTGACTTGGTATTTTCCCTATGTTTTCCCACTCTTTACATTCAATCCCCACTTAGATGTTTTTGTCCTAAAAAACAAAGGATAGGACCTATTATATGGTATATGAATAGGGGTTGGGACAATATACTTTGCATAGGCTAATCTAAAAGAACTATAACTACAGAGTTGGGAATAAATTATAAGATATATACATCAATTGTAAACATAAAGAGCTAATATTTAGTCAACACTCTCTCGTTCAGAGCTTCCCCTTTGTGTAGACATAGTGCTATCCCCACTATAGAGCATGTTGCACTAAATCGGCAATAAATTATTGCGATTGGCTAATCCAAATAGAACATGTTATGGTTCCAAACGAAGATCTCTTTGAGCACTTTTAGCCCATGTAACTCATGCATATCTATCATTAAATCAACATTAAATTTGTCCCAAAACACAGAGTCATCCTATAGTGAAATAGAACCTAGTAGTTGGCATGGTCTTGTCACAAGAAATCTTGAAGTTAGGTGTTGGGGGTAAAGGCGCCTCTGTCTAGCCGCCCATGTATTACTACACTAACAGTACCCATACATGCACACTGCAAGCGGTGGCCGCCCATCACTGCCACTTTATTCTTTATTCTTTTAGCGACATATGAATAAAGGGAAGGCTGGTCACACATTATGACTGTTGGAGTTCCCACATTGTGAGTCTCTCTCTCTCTCTTGCTCTTGCTCTCCCGCCATAGCTCTCCCGTGCAAGCTTCGATCCTTCTCACCCTTCAATTGGTACTAGAGCATGGTTTCTTGAGCATTCAAGCTTGGTCTGTGGCTCCTTCAACATTTATTCGAATCCCTACACCATTGGTTCTCACTCTTGGCAGCCATATCCGACTCCTTCGAGCTCTAATCACTCCCTGGCTTCTCAGCACCTACCCAATCCATTTGGGCACCCTCAGGGCACTCCTTAAGAGATATTGGAGCTCTCTTTTGTTATTTCACTTTAGTCCACAGGTTTTGTGAAGCAGGGCAGCCATTTCCTCTTGCTTCTTATGACGCCTACACTCTACCAGTGACTTTGCCCTTCAAGAGGGAGTTCCTAGGGGTTCTTGACTATCCCCCAACCTTGCCTTGACCTTGCCTAGCCCTTCCAATGGCCCTAGATCAGTTTGCACCATCACGTGACCTATAGGAGTATCTTCCTCACCTTGACATTGATCTTCTCCAGCTTTTAAATCCTATTTAATTGACTGCCTAGTGACCAAGCATACAAGACTAAGCATCCCCTTTACACTAGCAAAAGTAAACAAGTCCCAATCCTGATGATCCACTCTCTGAAAACACCTCAGCTCTCACCTCTGACATCATGAAGTTGGAGACTATCACCCAACTCTAGATTTTCCTGACTTAGTTTGAGGCCCTCTCCCTCATGCTGGCATTGGATCTACATCCTCTTAAGTGTTGAATCTTGGCATAAACTTAAGCTGAAAGGAGTCCGAGCCTACCTCATCTGGATCACCTTCAAATGGGGCTAGTTGTAGTAGCAAATCCTGCTCGGTACTATTTACTTGGAGGAGCTCATCTACCGTAACATTCTACAATCTCTCCTTTGGTCTCCATAGATCTGTGGTTGCAATAGCGTCACCTCCAGTACAATCCCCTCCTGCCACTCTTCCATCCATGTCCTAGCTTAGTAGTACCTTGACTTTGGCTGCCACCCAATCCCAACCCAACCCACCTCAACCCCTACTATTATAATGTGCCCACCTATTGGCTGTCCAGGCACTTTTTTAGCGGTCCATTGAGAGATGAATCTAAGCATCATCGCCTAGCACTCCCATGGAATGTTTCGAGGTTTGTCGCCTAGGTTTTCCCGAGCTTGCACCTCGCAACGGAACGTTCACGGTTGAACCCACCAGGATTGATCTAAAATCTGGGTTCTTGGTGGTCAGGGTCTCTTGACGACATTCTAGTGTCGAGTCTTGGACATCCTACTTTACATAGAGATACCCAAGTTGAAGCAAATCCATGCTGCACTTGGTTCAAAGAGAATGGGAAACGAGAGGGATGCGCTACTCGACCTCTTTGCCCGTAGGGCATAGTCCCATTCCGGTCCCCTAAAATGGCATGGTTTGGGTTCTAACCTAGCAATGCCTAAAGCTTGAACGATGGTAAAACCTTATGATAAGCCTTCTAGTTCTTTGGGACCACCCTACCGTAGGATGGACCCATCAAGGGTTCTGTCCACCCGCTTCCCTCAGTAGGCATTCTTTAGTTATCTAATTAGGCCCGATCACATTTATATGTGACATTTAAAATCAACTTCATTAATTAATCATTTTAGGGAATAGGGTTCCTTCGCGTAATTTATGGCATAGACACGAATACAGAGCAAGCAATCCTTTGATAAACAAGTTCACACAAATTCCTTAACTTATCTTCATGTTAATCTTTGTCTCTTGCCCATACAAGTGAAATTTTGGACTAGGTACTTTTGTCTCATGTCCAATGAAAGTACCATAATTTCCATCCTTTATCTAGAATAGGATCTTTCAATGCCTTAGACATTGGGCTCATGGCAGTCTACAACTCTGTTTCGAACTAGGCAAGGGGTGTCCAGAGCTCCACTGACCCCAAGGGACCTAGGAGTGAGATACAACTTCCTTGGTTGGCCTTTTCACCACTCAACCTTCAACCTGTGAATCGAGCAATGCCCTCTCGGATTGAAATGCGACATGACCTTGGAGATGATCCACCCGCACAAAAATATCATCTTCTTAATTAATCCAATAAATAATCAAACACAATTAAGGCAATCATTCCTAATATCATTTCTCAGAGAAAACATTCCTTTATCCCCATGGCAATTTGTCATCACAAACCCCTGCCATGAATTTTCCAATAATCACAAGCACTTGGAATAATCATCCAAACCACAATGCAACAATCAGTTGATTGTAAAAGCATTTAGGGTGTTGTTCAATCAACCAACAAAACTAATTGTATTTTTCCCAAACAATACAAGAATAGATGTGATAACAATTCCATCACATATTCGCTCTCCCCCTTAGAATCAAAGAGTGAGTCTATGCAAATTTTACTTAATACTTGTATGCACAATTCTTAATGTCATTCTTTTTACAATTATGCCATTCATAACCCCTGACCAATTGCTTTATCAATGAATAAGCCATACGCAACTAAGTGCAATTAACTTTCCTTGATACATGCACTTTGTAAACTCCATCTTTCGAATATGTGAGATAAAATTTATCCTTTTCGATGACCTATTCTCGTGCATCATAGTATGGGGCCTAATGTATCTCATGCGAGAATCAAAGCAAACATCTATCAATTTGGAAGTACATTGCTTACGACCAGTACCGCAATTGGATTGATAGTAATGCCTTTGCCGAAGCTTCATTGTTGGTTGTAGGATTGCCATCCGCACGTGACATTTTTTGCTTGGGGGCCATCGTCCAAAGTAGATTCGAGAGATAAGGAAGGTGGAATAGATTTGAGATGGGAGAGCATAAGAGAAGATGGCTTAGTCAAAGACTGAGATAGGGGAAAATTGAGCTAACTCTCTCCCAGTTTCTCAAGGTAACTCTCTCTCTCTCTTGCAATCTCTTGGAGGGGTATCCTTCTACCTCTCTCTCTCTCTCAGCCTCAAGGTCTCCTTGTGCTTTCTTGTGCCTACCCATGCCTCATATTTATAGCTAAACAAGAGAAGAAGGGTTGTGGCTAAGAAGAAGAGCTCTTTGTGGATGGGATCTTGGAAAGATTAGTGATTTGTTACTCAAATCATGAATCTGATAGTTCCATTGGCTCCAAAAGGGGGGTAAAACCCCAAGACACTTGATTAGAAATCTTTTAGATCACTCCTTCTTTTTCTCCCTGTTCGAAGTGTTTTCATTGCCTATAAACTGCGATCACGGCACACGACACAATTTTGCAAATCTCTCTTTTTTTTTCTCTTTTTTTTTACACACATAAAATTGTATATGCATGTCTCATAATTTAAAAATGAGAAGCTGTTAATGTTTGTTTATAGTCGATGCTTCCTTAGCACTTTCTTGATCTCTCTCCTGCATTTTGTCACAAAAAAATGACACCCACTTACCCTCATTCTCTTGGCCTATATGAACTGCGTTTATGGCGAGAGAGTAAGAGAAGAGAGAAAGACTAAAATTTGATCTTCTTGAATACTACATCATTTATCATGAGAATCGGAGTGTTAAAGAGCAAAAAATTGATGGATCTCAGGCCCAAGAGTAGGGAGAGAATCATCACCAACTAAAAATTGCCATTTTTGGAGGGATAGAGGAGGCGCCAAAAAAATGTGCAATCCCCCCTATGTCGTTCGATTCCTTGATTAGTTGCCTCTTCTTAATCAAGCTTAACTATAAGCTCTAAATTATCTAGTTCATTTTGGCATGTTTACACTTGACACAAAGTAATTTCGATCTAGTTGAGAGGCAACGCTCTTGGAATTGTGATCAGACTAGATGTTGGTATCGAAATCTATGACCTTCACCTTCATCACATGCTTTATGATTTTTGAATCCAGTAGTTTCTTTATAACACCAAACCTTATGGGCATTAAATGGGGGGTCAAATATCAAGAATTGTGTGGTGAGGGGACTTGCTTGAGCTGCTGTGCCAAACATACACCATACATATAAGACGAAGTTCACTTAAGAACACAGGAAGAGAGATGGAAGCCAAAATGTTTTCTTGCTAGTTTTTTCTTCTTCTTCCACACACTATACGATGCACACAAAGTATAGATAATATATAACATAAAGAAAAGTGTCCTACTAAGTCAAACAGTGCATAACTGGCTATACTAAAATTGACTGGTGCTATAACTATGCCAGTTGTAGATAGATGCAATAAACTAAATATAATAAGTGATAAGCCAGTGGTGGCCATGTGAGGATCATAATGACCATCGATGTGCTAAGTGTAGACATGTGGACCCATCTAGCCAGGCGGTCCATCATCAATGTCTACACATGTTGAGCTTGCCATCTCAACACTCTTAAGCTCAACTCTACCCCTGCAACTCCAAATAATCTTCAAAACTTTTGAAGCTTCTCTACACCCAATGTCTTTGTGAAAATGTCAGCTATCTGATCCTGTGTACTAACATATACCAAGTCAATCTCTCATGTAAGTACCTTCTCTCTCACAAAGTGGTAGTGCATCTCAATGTGTTTTGTCCTAGCATGGAACACAGGGTTCCTAGAGCTGGTTGTATGCTACTCATGTTGTCACAAATTGACAGTTGACCATCTTTCTGCATATCCAAATCACCCAATAACTTTTGCACCCATATCACCTCACATGCTGCCATAGTAGCACCTCTATACTCAGCCTATGTACTCAATAAAGCAATTGTAGATTGCTTTTTGTTGCTCCATGTAACTACTACACTACCAAGGGAAAACATGAATGCACTTATAGATCTTCTGTTTTGACATACTACTAATCCAATCCATGCCATACTACCTTTGGGATAGCCATATACCATCATCACATCTGATCACCTCAATATCAAGAAAGTATCTCAACTCACCCAAATCCTTCATCTCAAACTTCTTCTTCAAGAAGTCCTTAACTTCAACAATCCTATTGTCACTGTCACCTGTAATAATCAAGTCATCCATGTAGATGAACCCTTGCACAACTTGCAAAGGGCGTGCTACCTATATCAACCCTTGGTATACAAAAGGAGCTCTTTGGATAGCTATTGGCTTAATGACATTTGGAGGAGTTGGCAACAAAGGCACATTTTTCATCATGCTTCCTCTATCATTTCGGGTTGGCCACAGGGGTATTGATCGCACCTTAATCTCCACTAACCAATCCCAATTATTTCTAAGACTATGACTCAATATTAGATTTGCCCTTGATACATAGGCCACTTGTAAGTAGGACTCTACTTCCTCTGCTCAGGTTAAAGTAGTATCTATATCCACTAGAGGGACACTACTCAACTACACTTGGATATTGAAGTCCAATCCATGCAAGAAATATTGGAATTGGGCAGCATGTGGGATTGGGATAGAGGCTTGCAATTTGTGAAAGACCTCTTTCATCTTCTTGGCATATGTTCGTGCATTTTCATGGGGCTCTTGACTTGTCACATTTAGCATGCATAGCCAATATTGTCCACCTTTCTCAAGGGAAAATTCCCTTCAAAAGGCTACATAAAATAAATCTATTGTGGTTATGGTAGTGGCTTCTAAGTCATGATACCACATTGCAGCCCTCCCTTTTAGGGTCATGTCATAGAACATCATTAGGTGTCCCTCGTCCTGAATTCAAAAAATAAACACGAGTTTTCAAAAAACTCACTAATATGAAGCTCTGCATCCTCCTCCATTGACCCATGTAGAGGGAAACCTAAAGCTGGAAAATTCGGGGTTCGTGCATGAATTGCAATAAGTTGCGCCATAATGACAACTGGATTTTCTATAGGAGTTTGTAACAGTGTGATTACAACCCCACTTGAAGTGGGTTGACTTACTAGGAGAAGGGCAGCTGCAGATCAGTGTGGTAGGGGATGAATCCGCCTGTCCGGATCAGTGGGCGGCAGCATGGTGGTCTGCCTGGCAGTGGGGTGCACATGTCCAGCAGCAATAGATGATGTCTGATGCTAGAAGCACAGGGCAGAACTGATGGCAATACTAGCTGGAGTCACTCCCAAAACAGGGCAGCCTGATACAGCAGCAAACACAGATGGGCAGTAAGCTGGAACAGGTGGTCACAGTGCAGGGATGTCGTGGACAGGAGAGCGACAAGTAGATGGTGAGAACACAGCTGTGAAAGCCTCCCAATCAAGTCGTATGCTGATGGAGAAGCTGTAGACAGCAAGAGCATCACTTGAAGCAACTCCACAAACTAACATATCTACCAAAGAAGGGTGTAGACAACAATGGGCATGAAGAGGGCAGATGATAAGGTGGCTACTAATGATGAATAACGGATTGGATACACAAATACAAGACTCATATTTATTGAGGATTGGGGGTGCATTTTTTATACTACCAAAATTAAACCATTTAATAAAAATAAGAATCTATTAATGTGCTTTTGGGGATGTTTGCAACCGCGAAGGAAAGCACATATACTTGATCATCAACCACATCAATCAACGAGAGCTTCCTCCTTCGCCTAACAGACTGTTTGTGGCAATATGATCACTAAGACCTCTCCCTCGTAGTAGGGGTATTGGACTGCTACATTGAGGGGAATACCTCTTAAGGATTTCAATCTCGTCGTCTTTGGCTCTTTCTTATTTTTGGATCTCATTTTGACTATATTTATCAAGAAATAATAGATCTATCTCGATTCTCTTTGGCATAAACTGACTGACTAGTTTCTAATTAACCAAGGTTCAAGAACCACCACTTATCGATAGCTCTCAGCAAACTCACAACCTGTTGGGACTAAAAATGGGCCCAACACTAGCTCTAGGGCTTTAGTCTATAATCACCCAAACAACCCCACTGCCTCACGATCAAGAGCATATAGACACTATGAGCTGATTTATCGAAAGAAGAAGATTGAAGCTTATAAATTGGAGCTTGTTTTCCTTGGTTCAATTCACACAAGCTATTTGATCCTAGAGTTCATTAAACATATATGCTACTCAAGAACAAAATATGAGCCAACAAGCATTGTCTTGACACTTTCTTACACAGTGCCTCCTCCCACCTTTGGCCCCTCCCAAACATCTCTTAGAAACCTTCATGATGATACTATGTTGATTCTCCAAGCTACTATCATACACAACTACCCAATATCTATCCTCTCTAGCTCTTGGTCTAAGTTTGTGCTTTTTGTCAAGCCTCTCTTTATTTCGAAGCCTAGTTGCCCTCAATCTTTCTATTGCAATCTTTGTCTTTTGTCCTTCTTTCCAAGTGATGGATCCTTAGAGCTAGTAGTTGTTCTCTAGTCATTGTCCTCCCAAGATATCATCTCCTCAAAGCATTTCCTCTCTATAGGTAAGAGAAATGCATTACAACCAATCTTTGGCTCTTTAAGTGATTTTGCAATAATTTATAACCCATTCCCTTTAGATCCCTTAAGTTTGGCTGCCTAGACACCAAATCATACATTTCTTCATTGTCTAATGGTAGTGGCAGGTTTAACTTTTTTGCTTGTAGCCTTGTACTTTGTCTCTACCAAAGCTTCAACCCTTTTATTCAGATGTAATCCTTCCTGCGCTTAACAAAATCTTCTATCACTTATAGAACATGTCTAGTGATGAGTAAACCTATATCATACCATTTTAACCATATTTTCAAATTTCAACATTGTTGAAATTTCACCCATCACTGTGTCCATAAAAATTAGTCCATCATGCATGCCAAAAATGCTTTGATATGTTGCCAATAATCCATGATTTTTCATGTCTTTTTCAATACCACATACATATAGTCTTTTAGCCTTGTTCATAGACTCAATTCTTTAAAACATATAGAGTTTGCTTATATATATTTTGTAAATCCTACCCCAAAAGCATTTGTGCCTGTAATAAGGGGTGAGAGATCTCTCCATGCAACACCATTATGGCTCCACCTTATAGTAGCACTCATTGAAAACCTAGTTTCCTAAACTCTTTCACGTTTGGTTGTAGTAGATAGTCCCTTAGATTGTATCTATTTCTAACATGATTCGCATATACAGTCATAAATTGGACATCGCTACTTCTGACTCGTGCATAAGTTGACCCATCATCCAACACTTTTATTTCCATGTAGCAGTGATATATGGTTGTCCCAAAATAATCAGATAAGTAGAAGTATCATGTACAAATAAATGTTGATCATCGTGTACATCACCAATGGTAACCCTCACATTCAGGCAAGCTACATACAGATCCCTTAGAGAGTTGTTTGTTGCTTGCATCCTCCATCCATGGTCAACATCAATTGGCCATCTATCATTCTCATATAGGCTTCTTACCATAACATTGATCTCTAAACCATGATCAATAAGTGCAACACATGGTGTTTCAAGCTCCTTAATCTTCACAATTGTATATGTCATTGCACAAGCTCAATGATCACATGTCTAGTGGCTTTTAGGTATCATCCTTGAAGCCTCTTCATCATTATAAAGAATTTGTCTCACTCTCCTTTGTGTATTACTATAATTTACTACTTTTTCAGCCATCATATTAGTCTTAACACCATCACAATCACATTTTTAACGTCAGAAAAATCCATAACAACACATGTATCATCCTCATGATTTACTTGTATGCCTTATAAACCAAACTCTTCTTCGCTCTACACCATGGTATTTTTCAATTCCCTAAGAAATTGTCATTTTATTTTAATGATATCAATGATTTCTTCATGGAATTAAATTTTCACAATTCTAAGTACTTCCCCCAAACTAAACTCAACCATGATGTTCAAGATGTGCTCTTTAAGTACCTTCTTTAAATCAATTGTTCTCTCAATGTCTAATTGCAGTTTATACCTTAGCTATTTTCTCGTTTTCTTTACATTCTTCCTTTTCTTTTCTAACACATCTTCCATAACATGCTCTAGAGTAGACCTAGCACAAGCCTAGGCTGATCTAGATTTCCATGAGCAACTCTTCTATGACTACATGCATTTACATAATTTCTCTTTCTTTTCTCTTCCACAATTACATCCATGTTTTGCAACCTAGCAAGATAAGCATAAACTAAAAAGGAATCAACTAGCATATCCCAACTTGTCATGATCTATCTTATTAGTCTTGTAGGTTAATCCCTTGCAACAATGGAACTCCAAACCATGAGCTCTCCATCATTGAATAGAGAGATTGAACTTTAGTGCAAAAAATCCCTTGAAATAATGGAACCCTTTATGGGCTCCTATCACTAAATAGAGAGGTTGAACTTCAATGTAGAAAAGCAAAGAGGGAATATTGGGCTTCTCAAAAGCCAAAACAACAAGTCGCAATGGTCAGCTTTGGAATGGAATGTATTAATGGTGTGTTGATGAGCAAAAGAAATGCAAGATATGTCAATCCATGGTAGAAGACTTCAAGAAATTAACCATTGGAATGGATCTATGTGCTAGGAAGGAAATCTTTGATGAAGTTCTTTAGCATCATTGCTTCCATGATATATAGAGTAAGTCAAAAGAATCGAAAGTAATTATGTTGAGAAATATTTGCAACACTTTGAATCATGTGAAGATCCCAGGATATTTAGATAATATTTTTGTGAAGAAAGTAATGACGTTAATGTTGATGAATAGAGAAAATGGAGGGAAAAGTGCATTGATATTAGCATAGTACAAGCTACCAAGCTTAAGGAATCCAAAAAGAAGCCTATTGTAATATCCTCGTCCCCTCTCTGCGTAGGAAGCCCTCCTCAACAATATTAATTGAAATTATTTGTTTTGCCCTCCCCCTCGGTTGACGCCGCTAGTTGGCGGAGGGAGGGGGAGCCGTAGTAGAAGTAGTTAAGGATAAAGAAAAAGAGGATGATGGCGGAGCTACAATAATTGTCGAAGTAGATGAAGTACGAGATGACGAGGAGTTGGAGGCGATAGTAGTGAGGTTGTTGATGAAGATGTGGACGATGATGAAAACGATGATGGGGAGGAGGGGCACATGTGTGCCACCTCCATTCCCTCCCCCTCACTATCCCTTCTTCCCCCTTAGGAGTAGTGTGCATGGTGACGGCCAAATCTGGCCACCCAAATAGAGTTAAGGCCTCCATATCACAACATTCCCCCCTATAAACCCCCCCCCTTGGAATCATAGGAGGAGGCCTTGAATGGCACAGCTTGGATGCCATGGCACACTGTATAGAGAGAGAGAGAGAGAAGGAATATTCCAAGGGGTCTTTTCACCTTTCGCTCCTTAGATGCCATGGCACACTGTATAGAGAGAGAGAGAGAGAAGGAATATTCCAAGGGGTCTTTTCACCTTTCGCTCCTTAGAGGGTGACCACACACTTATCCTTTGACTTCTTTCCCATGAAACTACTCATTACCCCGCGAGTTTGTCCCCCTCTCGGGCAAGAGGCTGCTGAAAACCCCGCAGAGGTTGCGCGTAGGAATAAGGAAGATCGAGAATGGCCCCGAAGCGAAGAATGTCGAGTGCGGGAGAAGATTCAACAATCCGCAATGAAGCCTTGGGCAAGGGCATCACTACCAATCCAATTGCAATACTGGTTATAAGTAATGTATTTCCAAATTGACGGATGCTTGCTTGATTTCCGCATGAGATACGCTAGGGCCATATGATGTTGTATGAGAATAGGACACTGAAAATGATAAATTTCATCTCAAGTATTCGAAGATGGAGTTTGCAAAGCACATGTAACAAGAGAAGTAGATTGCCTCACATTGATATGCATTAAAATCCATGCATAACATAAGTAGCATATAGGATTCTAAAGTATCAAGCATCAATAAGACCTCGATTAGTCTTTGCCTAGGACAATATTGTTTAGGGTTCACAAGGTTACCCTAAGGGTTATGCACATAGATGGTACATGCATGGAAAAGATTATAAGAAACATACATCGATGGTACACGAATTGATCTTGCATTTAAGACTTGCATCCATCCTATGAAGGTTTCGCAAAAAAATTAACGAACAAGGAGTTTATCTTGTGTTGCCAAACCATGAGTTGATTACAACTTGCACAATAATTCAACTATTACTTTACATTAGAAGATAGTCTTGAATTGTTACAAATTTGTCTCGCATTCTTTAGGGGAAAGGAATATAAAGTCAATTAAAATTCTGCATAGTATTGCTCTTTGATCCCAAGGGGGAGAGCAAATATGCGATGGAAAGGTTATTGTGACTATCCTTGCAATGTTTGGAAAAGAATACCATTGTTTTGTTGGTTGATCAAACAATGTCCTAAATGCTTTTGCATTAAATTAATTGTTCGATTATGGTTTGGATGATTATACAAAGTGCTTGTGATTTATGGTAAATTCATGGCAGGAGTCTGTGATGACAAATTGCCATGGGGATAAAGGAATGTTTTCTTGAAAGATGATATTAGGCTGATTGCCTTGATTGTGCTTGATTCTTAATTGGATTAATTAAGGAAATGATATTTTGCATGGGTGGATCATCTCCAAGGTCACAAACCGAGAAGGGCACTGCTCAATTCATAGGCCGAAGGTTGAGCGGTGAAAAGGCCAACCACGGAAATGATGTTTCACTCCTAAGGCACTTGTGGGTCAGGTGGACACCCCTTGCTAGTTTGGAACGTAGTTGAAGATGTCCGTGGTCCCAACATCTCTGGCATTGGAAGATGATATTCTAGATAAAGGATGGAAATTATGGTGCCATGAGATTTGGATTGGGTATTTCTACTCGGCAAAAGGGATATATAATTTCTCTGGAGACAAATAACTTGAAGATAAGTTAAGAAACTTGTTTGTCAAAAGGATTGCTTGCTTTGTATTCATGTTTGTGCCGTAAATTATGCAAACGAACCATGTTCCTTAAAAGGCTTAATTAAGGAAGTTGATTTTAAATGTCATGCACAAATGCGATAGGACCTAATTAAATAACTAAAGAATGCCTATTGAGGGAAGCGGGTGGATGGAACCCCCAACGGGTCTGTCCTGCGGTAGGGTGGTCCCAGAGAACTAGGAGGCCTCTCACAAGGTTGTTCGACCTTTAGAAATTGTTAGGTTAGAACCCCGATTCATGTCGTTTTAGGGGACCGGAATGGGACTATGCCCTACAGGCAGAGAGGTTGAGTGGCACATCCCTTTCATTTCTCATTCTCTAGTGTGGCGTGGATCTGCTTCAGATTGGGTATCTCTACGAAAAGCAAGATGACCAAGTCAGCCCGACGTTACAATGCTGTCGAGAGACCTTGACCACTAGGAACCAAAATTTCATGTCGATCTTAGTGGGTTCATTGGTTGTGAACGTTTCGTTGCAAGGCAGACTCGAGAAACCCTAGGCGACAAACCCTGGAACATTCCATGGGAGTGCCGGGTAGCGATGCTTAGATTCGTTTCTCGATGGATTGCTAAAACGTGCTTGGATAGCTGATAGGCGGACACATCACACCTATATACAGCCAAACATCACTTGGCAATGGCAAGTGAAGTTGATGGTTTGTTCCCTGCAATGCTCTTTCCTGCACTAGGTCAATTTGACTCTAGGGATCTTACCCTTTTTAGTTCTATGCATATCATGAGACCATGTTTTCAGCTTTTTGACAAACAATGACACATCTGAAAGCTTTCTCAATCTGTAACCCAAAAGTGGCAACTTCAACTATATTGCAATATGCATTTTGAGTAGCCATCTCTTCAATCAATTTTTGCACACCACCTTTCCCAAAATTTGGGCCAAGTGGAAGCCATGCCTTTTGCAAATAAATTTTACCCTCTTTCCAAAAAATTAAATTTCTTTCCAATGCATCCCCATACATATCACAGTCTCTTTACTCATGCAAAATGACTATCAAACCAAGTGTAGCACACACAAATCTCTCTCAAAGTGGAGTCTTCAGAGTTGTAGTCCACCCCTTTTCATCAAGCTTTGCAACCTTTGGACTATATGTTTCCATATTGTATTATCACATTTTTAAAAATGTGCATTTAATCAAGTACATCATTTATAAGGAAACTTTTGCAATAGAGAAATACATAATCACAAAAAATATGAAAATTCATGAAATATGTCGAGAGTCTTTTCATGTCATAAATACAATCTTGATTTTTTCTTACCAATACATTGTGGAAATTCCATACATGCTACGAAGTAAGAAGCATTGGCATGTCTAGATGATGTTGTAGATGCCCTTCAAGTATGTGCATTTCCTGCTCCTTATATACGACCCTTCTATGATGCATGAATTGATGCCCTTGAAGTGCAAGTCAAACATGATATTTAATGATGGATGGGCCTAAACATTGTAGGATACTTGATTATGTGTCCAATTCAAAAGGCTAAGTAAGCATGTGGTAGAAAGAGAGGAAAGGAAATTGTGTCATCCAATGAGGTGATTGATCTAGTAAGTATTGTTGGGGCATTTGTGGACCATTGTGAAGAGGCTAATGACGATCTTAGGGAATATCTCAAGTGTGGAAAAGACTAAATGCCTCAACTTTCTTGCCTATTGGCCTTGAGGAGCTGACTACATTGAGGATTTGAATGGTACATGATATGATTTGTTTATCTACTCCTAAAGATTGTAGGCTTGTTGTACTCTTCATGTTAAATTTTTGTTCCAATATAAGATGAAATTAAGAAGTGTATCTCTTGTGCTTTTAGCCATACCTTTCCCAATTAGATGGCTTCATGGAGAATAGAACTATTTTATGGACGCCCCCTTGGATTATGGATATGGTCTCATTATACCACATATATACTTTTTCAACTTGGCCACATCTAAAACTTCATCCTCATATATAGATATTTTTTAAGGGAGGGTTTCAATACTCTCTTACACCATAACCCCTTGATCTAGTCCACTCTATTTTCTCACTTCAAGTTATATATATATATAGATATTTTTTAAGGGAGGGTTTCAATACTCTCTTACACCATAACCCCTTGATCTAGTCCACTCTATTTTCTCACTTCAAGTTATATATATATATATAGAGGGTTTCAATACTCTCTTACACCATAACCCCTTGATCTAGTCCACTCTATTTTCTCACTTCAAGTTATATAACTTGAAGTGAGAAAATAGAGTGGACTAGATCAAGGGGTTATGGTGTATGAGAGTATTGAAACCCTCCCTTAAAAAATATCTATATATGAGGATGAAGTTTTAGATGTGGCCAAGTTGAAAAAGTATATATGTGGTATAATGAGACCATATCCATAATATATATATATATATATATATATATATATATATAAATAATATGGTGGTATTATAGAGCCACTTTCTCTTTGTTGATCTATTGGACAAGGTTTCCCTCTAAGCCCTTTGTTCTTTGCTTTGGCCACTCATCCCATTTTGATGATGTTGTCATGCTTGGCTGTAAATGGTAATGTAGTTGACCTCTCCCTTCCTTCATAAGAATAGTAACTTGGTCAAGAATCAGTTGATGACACCTTTATGTTTCTTAAGGTTGATAGGGATAATATATGTAAAACAATGGAAATGTGGGAGTTGTTTGACTTGCTTCAAGGCTCCACATTTATACCTCCAAGTCTTCTCATATCAATTGTACCTTCAAACTTGGGTTGGCAAGGAGAGGTAGTGACTAAGGGCACAATTTTTGGGCATCTAGGCTATTTGTTGGGGATAAATATTTTGACCAAGAAGTTTTTTTAGTGGATTTCTATGCATGTTGCAAACAAATATGTATATTAGAAATCATAAGCATGGCCTTTCAATGTGTGCTTGAAAGTGGCTCAAACCATCATGGTACCAATGACTTCATACTACTTGCAATGACATCCTTGAGAGAGAGGAGAGAAAGAGAGAGGTAGGAGATAGAGAGAGGTAGAGAGAGAGAGAGAGAGAGAGAGAGAGAGAGAGAGAGAGAGAGAGAGAGAGAGAGAGAGAGAGAGAGAGAGAGAGAGAGAGAGAGAGAGAGAGAGAGAGAGAGAGAGAGAGAGAGAGAGAGAAGATAGGGAGAGAGGGAAGAGATAGAGAGAGATAGAGGGGATAGGGACAGAGAAAGAGGAGAGAGAGAGAAATAGAGAGACTTGTCCAATAGTAAAATAATGGAGAACTATTTTCTCGATTATGTCAAGCATAAAGTGTTACCTTAAGAATAGGTGTAGGTACCCCACATCATGCTATTTCTAGGTAGATATTGACCTAGATATTGAAATGCTAAGTTGGTGAAAGGGAGATCAAGATTGACAAAAGAATTCTAGGAAAATATATAGATGGGTAGCACACTAGATGGAAAAATTATTTTGTAGCAGGCGATTGTGTTGTGCAATAAGTTGCATGCATGGTATGTTAGCACAGAAGGGAGCAAATTTTTGGGTGTTGATTACTCCATATCCATTGCAAATTTTCCTTGTTGCACATGTGATGGTTTTCAAAAGAGAGAAAGAAATAATCAAGTTTACGTTCCTTGCAAGATATGTATTACATGGTCTTAAATGTTCTAGGATTAGACCCCTTATTACATGAGTCCATTCATCAAGTTGCTTTGACAAAGATTTGATTTGTTTTAAGATTTGGAAAGACAAAGGATCAATGTGCGTACTTAGAAACCTTGTAGTGCATTTTTGGTGCACAAGGTTTCAATGCTTCTGACTATTTGGATAGACTTGTGATGGTACAATGCCAAACCTTCGTAGATAGATATGCAATAATGTGGAGCTATGTCAATATGATTTTCCTCCTTTGTATACATTGCATTTTGCTGTGTAGACAAATTGAATATAAAATCTAGAGGTATGCTTCTCATTCATGATGTGGCATGCATGCATTAATTTTGGCAATCAACCCTTTGAGCATGCTTCATGTTTATGACTTTATTGTTCTAGCATTATTAATCATAGCTCTCTTTCCTTGAACTAGCATTGTTTATTCATCAAGGCATTGTATATGTGTTGCTCAAACTATGGGAGTGAATACAATGTTGTACTAATGGAGGGACTATGAAGTTGTGCTACTGATTGACTGCTATTATGTTTGCAAGAGAAAATCTGTATCTTCAAACATCACTAGTTCTAGTGCTAAGGAGTTGTAGCCTTGACATGATTGTGATTGATTGCTATTATGTTTGCATGATAAATTTTGTATATTAAGAGATCACTAGTTCTAGTGCTAAAGAGTTGTAGCCTTGACATGCTTGTGCCTCTTTCACTATTCATACTCTCTGTATGAGAGGTTGGCTAGGCAAATAAAAACACATGTTATTAGTTTGAAGATAGGAAAAGAATAAATCATTTTCTACTTTACAAATAACATCTATTCAATACAAAGCTGAATCAAAATAAACTATGCTTACTTTTGCATTATGGGAGAAAGGCATGTTCTTGCATTATAAAAACCTCAAATAGGCTAGTGCCACCTTTTTTCCAAGAAACTAATGCATGAATTTGTATCATTATGAAAATGTGTTCGCTCTTTCTTTTAAACTTTGTTCCATATGCATAGGTCATTTTTTAAATTACTACTCAAACTGGACATTCCTATCTTTTTGAGTTGTTTGTCCTCACAACTATGGTGGGAAGGTTGGAATTAGCTCTTTTGTGTCACTGTGAAAATGTGTTTCATGTTTCCTTTAAATCTATTTTATATTCATATGTCTTTTGTTTATTACCACTCAAACTAGACATTCCTATCTTTTTGAGTGGTTTGGCCTCAAGTTATGGTGGGGAAGGCTAGAATTAACTCATTGTATTGTTATCATCTTCAAGATGGCCTCAAGTTATGGTGGGGAAGGCTAAAAGTAGCTCATTGTATCATGACCATCTTCAACATGGCTATGAGGTGATGATTTGTGAGACCAATGACATCTCTGCTACTCGTAAGATACTGGTTGCCTACTCCATTTTACGCTCATGACATTTGAGTCTTGTTGAATTTGCATATTTATCATGACATTTATCATGCTATTAAGATTTTGGAGATGATAATTTTCACATCTTTAAAATGTTCAATTTGAGCATGCTATTAAATCTTGATTGCAAATTGTTAAGAAGCAACAATGTTTTGGGTATGCAGATGTGGCATGGAGTCCAATTCGAATTTGAATCACCAACAGGTGATTAAAAGCTTTTCTTAAGCATTACCCCTATACTTTGAGAGCTAGTATGGACCACATTGTTCAAGGTACATCATGGAATAAGGTAGATCTTGGTATCAAGGCATAATACTAAGCTCTCTCTGAGTACAATTGGATATATATTAAGTCATATTGTTGATCATCCTTGTAGGTCGTGCTTGAATGTTTGGAAGGATGTTTTGGGCTTTCTCTAGGCTTTACAATTTATTTATTACGATCCCTATACCAATTGACATCAATTTGATTATCTTGATGGCTTGTTCTCTCTATCCACTTCAAGTTTGTAATGGATTTTTAACAGTTGATAATTTTGAAGCAGGTGTATTGCTTACTAGTGCATCCTAGGTCCCAAGGGCAATGTAGATTTGTGTGTTAATATTATAAGACTTTTGATATTGCTTAATATTAGTTACCTAGAAAATGCTAGACTTTGGATCTAATACATGGATTAACTAACTCGATGCAAAGGTTGCAATGTATTGGTGGGCATGCACACCAAGGTTGGCATGTGTGCCAAAGTTCATGAAGTGTTTAAGGGGCTCTATTTATAGAATCTAGTCCTTTGGAATGTTAATAACTAGATATGTTAGCATAGCATGAGATAATAAAATGGTGGATAAGATGTATTCAACAACCTTCTCACATGAGATATACTTTCTAATTTCACCATATGCTCCATTTGGTTGCCTCTCCATCCTTTCCCAAGTATATCTCTCTATCCTGCCTATGTGGCATGCCCATATGGAGCAAAATGTGCACTAGTAGGTCAAGAACAAGGCTAATAGGAGTTGTAAGTATCGGCCTCTCCCTTTAGAGTAGCTTTAGGGTATGCTTGCTATTGGTGTGCAATTTTGAACTAGCCAATAGAAGGAAAAGTTTGTTGTGGATGGATAGACCTGATTAAAGAGGTGTAAGGCAAGCATGCTAGTGTAGACATGTTTGGGTAGATCTATTTGTAGTGGAACTTTGGTGCATAGATCAGTCGCCGTATGCGTGCGTAGTGAGCGTCAGAAGGTCCCCAAGAACAAAAGAACTCTACTTTTTACACAAAAACCAATGAAGAAAGCTTGCACGACATGAACAAGAGACCAATTGGGTGCAATCTCCCCCCATGCCTTGTGTGAGCACTCCACAAAGCATGTATTTTATATATTATTCATCTTTAAGCTCAAATAATAGCCCAATTTACAAAATAGCACGCTTTTGCTTTTGATTTTGCTTTTGTGCCACTAAAGAATTAAAGCTATTGGGCGCCCAAGAAGTCAGGCAGTACCCAAATACAATGTCCAATACAAATATTTAAATCTTGCGCCCATGCGCATACAAAAATAATAAATAAATATCAAGCGCTTTAATAAATAAGTGCGACAAAATATAGGCGCCATGCCTAAGATACGCGCCCATCGAAAATTGATGATAATTTGAATACACGCTATTCTCCAATGCTTCCCAATGCCACCACTGCTTGCTCTATACATCAACTGAAGCATTCACAATTGTTAGAAAAATAATACAATTAAACCGACAAAAGTGAATACCTAGCAGTTTCTTCAGCTACAAAAATAAATCGGTTAGAAATCAATCCTAACCTTAATTTATTACGAGTGTGCACTCTAAACTCATAAACGTTTATTAATTTAAATATGTATTTTGCGGAATCACCCGCTATGGAATCATCCACTTACACATTAAATTAACAAAACGTCCGAAAAGGATAGGCGTCCCCATCGACTTCTCGCACAAAGAATCCACTTTGTGTACGAGCCTCGGTAATAATAAAATTTTACGGAATCCACCGCAAAACCTCACGGAATCCACCGTGGAATATGCCTCCTGGCATCATACCCTCGGGGTGGGATAGCAATTGTCCTCAATTGCTATTAGCTCAATGTGGAGCTAGCAGAGTGGGGAAAGCATTTAGGTCTCTAGCGTGCATCCATTGGGCCTCTTTAATATGATGATTTTTAAACTTGACCAAATATCTAGAATATCTACAGCCAGTTCTAGTGGTCATAAAATTAGTATCTATAATAGTTTCAGGCTCAAGGATTTCAGTTTCATCATCTAGCAAAGGAGGGTTTTCATAGACAGGGTGTACAAGTAGTTGGCCTCTAAAAGGTCGTAATAAACTGATATGGAAGGTGTTGTGGATTTTTCAATGTTGTGGTAATTCTAGTTTAAATGCATTGTCATTGATTTTGTGTATGGTCCATAGAATCAAGGTGCTAATTTGACAACAGGGTGCTTATCTACACTTTGTAATCTTTGTTTTTCAATTCGTAACCAAACATAATCATCAACTTTAAAACTCATAGCTTATCTTTTCTTGTTTGCTTGTTTTGTATATGATTGCTGGGCTTTGGCAATCATATCTTTAACTTCATCAAAAATAGTAGCATGCATGTTAGCAATATCATCAACAATCTGAATTTTGTTTGATAATGATGTAACAGGTGTAGGCAATCGATATCCATAAATAACTTCAAATGGTGCTTTCTTTGTAGTTGTATGTGGTGTGTTATTGTATGCAAACTGAAGTAAATGTAAATATGTATTCCATGTGTGTGGTTTTGAAATGGTGTAAGCACGCAAAAGATCTAAAACAGTATTGTTAGTAGCTTCTGTTTGACCATTTGTTTCAGGATGAAATGCATATGAAAAATCAATCTTTGTTCCTAAGTTAGCGAACAAAGTAATCCAAAAATTATTACAGAATCTAGAATCATGATCAGAAATAATGACTTTTCGTAAACCATGATTAGTGAAAACAGTTTTCAAAAACAATTGAGCAGCTTGAGATACAGTTAAAGTTTTCTTGCATGGAATAAAATATGCTTGTTTGCTAAACCTGTCTACAACAGTCCAAATCATATCATAGTTAGCTTTAGTGTTAGGTAGACCAGTGATAAAGTCCATTGAAATTTGTTCCCATGGTCGTGATGGAATAGATAATGGCATTAGTAAACCATATTGTTTACCATGGTGTCTTTTAACTCGTTGACAAATTAAGCATTCAGATACAAAGTTAGATACATCAGTGTCCATGTGTGGCCAATAAAAATCTTCAATCAATGTACACAAAGTAGATATAATTCCTCTATGACCTTGATATGGAGGACAATGAATTTCATGCAAAACAAATGATCGAAATGGAACTGTCACACATAATCTTTTTTCATAAAACATAAATCCATTAGTGTAAGACAATGAATCAATAGGAATCCAATTATTTGCAACTAGTTTATTCCAATCAGCTTGAAAAGTAGGATCCTGATGATAAGTATCTTTCATAGGAATAAGGGAATCAAATGATATCACAGAAATATTTTGAATTGTTGGTCTTCTACTCAAAGCCTACAACATTCTCTTTTCCAGGTTGATATTGTATAAGGGGATGAAAACTTTGAATAAAAGCGGCCCATTTAATGTGTCGGTCAGATATTTGTGGTTGACTAAGGAGATGTCTAATGCTTTGTTGGTCAGTTTTGATCATAAATTCAGATCCCATTAAGTAATATTTCCATTGACGTAAGGCTTGTACTACGACTAACAATTCTTTGTCATAGGTAGAATATTTAAGTTCAGATGGTTTGAGTTTGCAACTAGAGTAGGCAATGGGATGATTATCTTGCATAAGGGCTGCTCCTATTCCAGATCCACTAGCATCAGTAACTACTAAGAAGAATGGTCAATTGAAGTTAGGTAATTGTAATACAGGAGCATGAGTTAAAGCATGTTTCAGCAAATCAAAGGACTTTTGTCGATTGTCAGACTAGTTATACACAATACCCTTCTTTAAAAGTTTTGTCAAAGGTAATGCAAGTAATGAGAAATTCCTCATAAATTTTCTGTAAAAGCTAGCAAGACCTAGAAAAGAACGTAATTCATACACATTTTTGGGTATGGGTCAATTTAAAATTGCTTCTATCTTTTTAGGGTCAACTTTAATACCTTTTGATGAAATAATATGTCCTAGATATTCAATTTCTGTTTGGAAGAATTCACTCTTTTTGGGATTAGCATATAATTGATTGTCTTTTAACAACTTAAAAACTAAAGACAAATATTCATAATGCTTATTCTCATTTTTACTGAAAACTAATATGTCATCAAAGAAACCTATGACACAATGCTGATGTTTCAAAAATATGCGATTCATCATACGACTGAATGTGGCTGGTGCATTAGTTAAACCGAAAGGCATAACTAGAAATTCATAGTGTCCAAATTGTGTTCTAAATGCAGTTTTGAATATATCAGATTTGTCCAATCTTACTTGATGATATCTAGATTTAAGATCTATCTTACCGAATATGGTAGATCCTTGTAGTTTATCCATAAGATCATGTACCCTAGGAATCGGATATCTATTCTTAACAGTAATTTTATTTAGGGCATGATAATCAATGCACATGCGATAAGTATTATTTTTCTTCATCACTAATAAAACAGGTGCACCAAATGGAGAACTACTAGGTCTAATTAATCCTCTATTAAGCAATTCTTCTATTTGGTTTTGAATTTCTTTATGTTCAATTTGGTTATGTCTATATGGTGCTTTACATGGTGGTTGTGTTCCAGGGATTAAATCTATCTTATGATCTTCGGGACGTGAATGTGGTAATCCAGGTGGTAAATCAGTAGCAAAATAATCGTGGAATTGGGCAAGAAATTGTGTATGCCTAGGATGCATCTGTTTTTCTTTAGCTTGAATTTCATTCACCCATATTAAATAGGATTTGCTACTTTTACGTAATGCACGTTTAGCCTGAGTATGTGTAAGCAGTGGAAAATTATTAGAAGCGTGCATACCATGCAGTGTGATTTGTTTTCCTTGAAAATAAATTTTAATTGAATGCGTAGAATAATCTATATCAGGACTGTATTGATGACACCAATGCATTTCTAAGATAATGTCACTAAACTGCAAAGGTACAACTAAGAAATTTCTTCGTTCAATATATTCACCAATTTTAATTTCTAAATTATGCACCTCTTGTGTTCCATTGTATCTCGTACCTAGAAATGCAGCCTTGATGCGATAATGTGTAGAAACAGTTTGTAAATTCAATTCTTTGACTAATTTTGCAGAAATAAAGTCATGTGTGCTCCCATCATCATGTAAAATAGTCTTTTCTTTACCATGCACAAAATATTTCATTGTTAATAAAGAATAGGGAGTTGGCATACCTGGCAAAGTATCCGAAGTAGTACCAATGTCATCATCATCTTCCGTAAAGTACGGCATTTCCTCACGTTCTTCATCTTCTATTGCTCCCAGATAGTTGAAGTGGACATATGGCTTTTTGGATTGGCAACTGCTAGATGTCCAGGTTGATGGCATTTATAACAAACTATGGGTTTTGCTTTTGATACATTATTGGTAATGGCAAGAAGTTTAGGAATGTTGGGATTTGACTGTGGGGATGGCTTAGGATTTGGATTTGTGTTTGATGGCAAGGCAGGTGGTCGTGTCCAAGATTTATGGAATGAAGATGGAAGAAAATGTCTTTGATTGAATCTTTGAAAATTTGAATTGAATTGTTTGGAACCATAGTTACCATTAGTTGGAAATTGTTGTGGTCACTTGTCTCATCCGCAAATTTTGTCTTCAGTGTCATGGGCCAAGGAAATTGCATCTTCAAGTGTTGTTGGCTTGAACATATTGACTTCCGCATAAAAATGTCTAAGTAGGCCAGACATAAACTTGCGTTTATGAGTTGCTTCAGGTACATCTTCAAGCATTCGTAGTTGCAATAGGGCATTCTAGAAACGTTCAGTGTATTGTGAAATAGGTTTGTGATCCCTTTGTTATAGAAGATCCCATTGCTTGATGGCTTTTTCATGGAATTGAGGAGGAAGGAAATTCTGCAAAAATTTCTTTTGGAAAGTCTCCCATGTAGTGGGACAATCAACACTCTTTCGGACCACAGTCCACCATAAAGATGCTCGGTCAACTAAATGGTTAGTGACACATTTAATTTTGTCTTTCTCAGCATATGTTTCTTCATGGAAGTAATCATCAAATTGAGTGATAAAAGCAAGAACAGTCATTCCATCGCGTGATCCATTGAAAGTACGAAATTTGAAGTTTCTTTTACTTATCTTTGTTTCTTTGCGAATGGATTGGGCTTCAAGTGTTGCATCGATGGTACGTTGTATAAGATGTTCGTGTTGCGATCCATCTTGGTCGGTGGTAGATCATTGCAGATTGGCCAATTGAACTTGCAAAGCTTGTCAGGCTCTTCGTTCCTCTTGAAGATGCATCATAATCAAATCCAACTTTTGCTCCATTGTTGGTTCGGGTAGATCACCTTCAACCATAAGATCGTCCATGTTTTGATCGGTCATCCTGCAAAATTCCAAAAGACCTCACACACTCGAAATCTTGTTAGCGGGATGAGCGTAGCTCAAAGGCGGGTTTACAAGGCTTGTATATTTTGGTTGGCTTTTATAGTATCTCTCCTTTACAATTATGGAATTCGTTATCACAACCGTCTTCCAAGAGAATAGTGTTGCGTATAGACTGCGTGTGAACTTCTATTTTTGCTAAAACTGGTTCAGCAAGTCTGTAAGTGTGAATAGGGACTTCTTGGAAGTAGTAAAGTGATTCGTATGCTTCTGAGTATGAACTGCCTCTTAAGTAGCTGTTGAAGAAGACTTTAGTGACTTTGGTGACTTGAGGAGCTTGGGGAACTTAGAGATTAACCTTTAGTGACTAAGGCGTAATTTTTGAGGACCTCAGGAGCTGTTCGGCGGAATCGACGGCAGCCAGTACATACTTCCGCCGCAGGAGGAATAAATCGATTAAAGAAGCTTTTTATAAGCTTCTTATAAAGCTTAATAAGCTTTTTACTTAAGCTTGAAAGATTATGAGTAAAATTTCTTATATGTATCCATGACTTGATGAAGGAGCTTTGCCGCCAGTCCTTCGCCTATCAAGAGAGGCCCTTCACGATCAGAGGATACAGAAGGGGGTTCTTGACTGCCAAGAACACGCTGGTATCGACCGTTTGCCAAGAGACGGACTGTATAACTTGATCATTCTAGGAGCTCCACCTTCGCGCGAAATGGTAAGCGATTGGAAGCTCTCGATCTCAGCTTTGCTTTGATACCATTGGTGCACAGATCGGTCGCCGTATGTGCGCGTAGTGAGTGTCAGAAGGTCCCCAAGAACAAAATAACTCTACTTTTTACACAAAAACCAATGAAGAAAGCTTGCACGACATGAACAAGAGACTAATTGGGTGCAATCTCCCCCCATGCCTTGTGTGAGCGCTCCACAAAGCATGTATTTTATATATTATTCATCTTCAAGCTCAAATAATAGCCCAATTTACAAAATAGCATGCTTTTGCTTTTGAGTTTACTTTTGTGCCACTAAAGAATTAAAGCTATTCGGCGCCCAAGAAGTCAGGTGGTACCCAAATACAATGTCCAATACAAATATTTAAATCATGCGCCCATGTGCATACAAAAATAATAAATAAATATCAAGTGCTTTAATAAATAAGCACAATAAAATATAGGCGCCATGCCTAAGATACACGCTATCCTCCAATGCTTCCCAATGCCACCCCTGCTTGCTCTACACATCAACTGAAGCATTCACAATTGTTAGAAAAATAATACAATTAAACCGACAAAAGTGAATAACTAGCAGTCTTCAGCTACAAAAATAAATTGGTTAGAAATCAATCCTAACCTTAATTTATTACGAGTGTGCACTCTAAACTCATAAACGTTTATTAATTTAAATATCCACTTTGTGTATGAGCCCCGATAATAATAAAATTTTACGGAATCCACTGTGGAATATGCCTCCTGGCATCAAACTTAATGCATTCAAGAGAATTTGAAGCAAGATCTAGAGTGGTCTTATTGTGTGGAGAGATTTGGACTGCTCGTATGGATAGACTTTAACTATTGGAATTGGCTTTTTGGATGGACTCACTACACTGACGAGCATGGATGTTAGGTGCAGTGCCCTTAAAAAAACCATAAGAAGTACTCAACAAGCTAGCAAGATCTCAATAGATTAGTAATTCCCTTCTAGTTTCTCATGATACTTTTATCAATACACTGTGGATTTGTATTGCATTCTTTGTAGTTATGTCCCATCCACAGAAAGCTCATGTGATTCATGACTTTTGCATGCATCAATCAATGTGTAGAGCATATTCATTTTGACTAGGAATGATTACCACCATGATGAAGCTAAATAGTTCAACAACGAGTGACATAACTACTTGTGTTGATATGATTTAGCCAAGGCTATGGAGAAAGGCACATCAACTAGGTTAGAAAACCATATTGGGAAGCTAAAGTTGAGCTAAAAATGCATTATAAAGTGATTAGCTCTTAGTTACAGTCTTACACCCAAACCAGTAAAGTTTCATTAAAAGAAACTTGTTATTAAAAAATGTCGATGTCCCATAAGCCAAACCCTAATTTGGGAGGATCCATTCTTTTAGATAGGTTGCCCATCACCACTCAGTGTGAATCCTATTTTGTAGATTGTTGGTGCCTATCTATGACACTTAGTTTGTAGTTGATATATTAGTTTGAGCTATTGTCTATACTGCTATTCTACACCTAGTGCTTGCTATCGTGAATCATAGGCTAGGATAAGATCACCTTCCTTGAACTCCTTGTGCTTGATGAAGCTGTCATGATAGGCCTTTCGTCGGGCTTGCATGGCTTCCATGCATTCTAGAGCCATCTTGCACATCTTATCGAGACACTCCAAGTGTAAGAGTCAGTGTTGCAGGGACTTGTCATCTCCCAAGAGTTCATTGAGGGCCATACACAACGAGGGTAGCTCGAGTTCAACAGGAAAGATAGTTTCTATACCATACACTAGCTAGAAGGGTGTTTATCATGTAGCTGGCTTATGGGAGGTTCCGTTCGCCTAGAGGGCCTTTGTAAGTCAATCATCCCAATCATGGTGATGTGCAGCAATTGTCCTTGTTAGGATCTCGAGCAGAGGATGTGATTGGTGACTTTAACTTGGCCGTTGGCTCTAGGGTAATAGGGGTGGACTTGCGTCACTGTAGTGACTCTGGTGAAATTTCATATCAGGACACACCTTTTGGAAGGGACATCCACAACCGAAGAAGGATTATTATGAGTGATTATAGAGTATTCTAGTGAGGAGATGATGTAATATTGATTGAGAGAGAAAGAGAGAGTCAAAGGTAGCCAAATCTATGCAAACAATGTATTTATCTATGAGAGATTGTGAGAGAAAACTATGAAGACAATGAAGATGAATACTATGTGATATTTTTCCATTCAAAGTGGTCTTTCTCTTGTGTTCTCTTTGTCTATCAATGAAAAATATGAAGAATATGAAGAGCAATATGGATTTTGTTGAAGATAAAACTGTGGGAGATTGTTTCTATGATGCTGCGTGAAGTTTTCTTGCTAGTGGTGTTATTTTTTCTTGTGGTTCTCTAAAGAATGAAACAAAATCTTGTTGATGTTACAAGATAGATTTTCTTGCAGTAGAAATCCCTTTTTCTTGGTGTCTCTCTTGGGACTCCATGTTATGTTGATTGTTGAAGTGTTATGATTTTTTGGGCTAATTTTAGTTGTTTTTTGGGTTAAATGATTGATTCTGTATGGTGATTGATTGGTTTAGAAGTGGTTTGAGAGTGTTTTGCATATGATGGAATGGTTTTGATAAGTTCATGATGTTTTTGAGTTGAGATATGAGGCACTATGATGATCTGTTGACATTTTGATAGGTTGTGTTTAGCTTCTATTTTGTTCTGTTTCTCTTTTGTATGAAGCATGGATTGATTATTGATGGAAGTTGAGGTATTTTGCAAGCTTATTGAATGGTTTTTGATAGTTTGGAATGGCTTTAGTATGAGTTATAAGGTTCTGATGCCTTCTATTGACCTTCTGTAAAATCTTCTGTTGAGCTTTTGTAGAGCCTCTGTCCTTGCTCTGTTCTTGTTCTGTTCTATTCTGTAGATCTTTTGTGGAATGTATGTGTGATTTTGGAAAATTTTTCTAGCCTTGCAAAGAGGTGAATAAAATTTCAAAAGAGCTCAAGGAAGTGGAAGAAGTAGACTCAAGAGAAAACTGGAGTGAAATGACAGTGGTGAGCTATGAAGGGTCACTGTAGTAGCTCTAGTGACCTTTCATATCAGACACACCTTTTGGAAGGGAAATACACAGCAAAGAAGGATTATTATGAGTGATTATTGAGTATTGTAGTGAGAAGATGATGTACTATTGATTGAGAGAGAAAGAGAGAGTCAAAGATAGCCAATTCTATGCAAATAATATATCTATCTATGAGAGATTACGAGAGAAAACTATGAAGACAATGAAGATGAATACTATGTGATATTTTTCCATTCAAAGTGATTTTTATCTTGTGTTCTCTTTGTCTATCAATGAAAAATATGAAGAAGCTGAAGAGCAATATGAATTTTGTTGAAGTTAAAGCTGTGGGAGATTGTTTCTATGATGCTGCGTGAAGTTTTCTTGCTAGTGGTGTTCTTTTTTCTGTTGTGGTTCTCTAAAGAATGAAACAAAAGCTTATTGATGTTACAAGATAGATTTTCTTGCACTAGAAACCCCTTTTCCTTGGTGTCTCTCTTGGGGCTCAATGTTTTTGGTGCGCATCTGGGGAAACTTGCCATCAACAAGCATTACAAATGGCTGAAAATGACGGAAATGGCATTGCCATGAGAGAAGAATTCAATGGATGTTTGCAAAGTTCCTTGTTTCACTGAAGAGTTGGAGATTCTCATTACCAAAGCCACTTTCCACAATACTTTCATCCCATAATGGCAGAAACATATTACCATCATGATACAGGCTCTATGTGGTGGACTATTTCATCTTCCTATTAAAGCAGCAGAAACTTGCATCTTGGTGGCAAATTGCATCTTGGGAACAAATTAAAGTGCAGAAATAGAGAGAATGACTATCCATGGAAGATTTGGCATTCATTGAGAAGTTTTCAGACATCATCAAGTGGGAGATCGTGAAGAAGCTTCAGGAGTCGTGGTTAGTGGAGGTTCACAAAAACAAGAAAGAAAAGAGTTGGAATTTGTTTGTGGATGCTCAATAGCAGGACACATGGGACACATGGTGCACTGACAATCTCCTGTTTGTCCAATTAGCAACCCACTGGAAGTTGGTAGACAAAGTGTTCTTCACAACATACACTATTGAAACCATCAAAAGCTGGCATTATTATGATTATGGCACAACAATGATCCTCAGAAGAATGAGTTTTGACACCTTCAGAACGGAATATCTCCCTCTCTATAGTGGTTTAAAGGCTGAATTCAGAGATATAGAAAAGAAAAAAGTAGAAGAGATATTGGCCAAAGAGTCCTCCAGAGACTGCAGCCCCCTTTGATTCTATTTTGTTGAGCACAGACCAATTGGTTGTAGCCAACCCCCTAATGAATGATGTAATTAAGAGGCAAGCACTAGAATGAGTCCAGAGGTACGTGAGAAGAAAGAATGCAAAAAATCAAGGCCGAGAACAAGCTTGCAGCAGAAGCCTTCTTTGATGCCTTAAAAGCACTCTTTACAAGAGTCCCCATGGCGACTCAAGGTCCCCTTCCTAGTCAAATTTGTCCTGGAAATATTGATGATAGGCCAGCAAATGTAGTCCCATTGGCCATTTTTAAGGGAGATTACAACGAAGACCTCAATCTTCATGTAGTAGAGTTTATGGTAGCATGTTTGGCTAATAATGCCAGAATCCTTGAGCATTGTTTGGCGATATTTTCCGCCACTTTCAAGGGCATGGCATTTCAATGGTGTGAGAGACAAGCAGTAGGAACTTTTGGTACATGGGACGACCTAAAGTTGGCATTCCTCGCTAAATTCAAGCGTAAAGGTTTTGAAGAGTGGATGCGAGAGGAGTTTATGAATCTAAGTCAATCCTCTAGAGAAAGAGTAGAAGCTTATGTCTCACGAATGGAATCCATACTGAAGAGATGGACCAATCATCATTTGGATGAAGGCATCCAGAAAGGAGTGTTCCTCAAAGGCCTACAACCATAAATTTGCAAGTTTGTGGAATTGAGAAGACCAGTTAATCTACAAGCTATAATGGAAGGTGCAAGATTGTATGATGAAGTTGAAGCAAGGTTGTCAATGACCTCATGAAGAGGAGTCTTACCTCCTCCCATACTCAGGAATGGTATACCCACCAAATACAGTCCTAGGGATAGTTTTCTACCCCTACCCCTACCCCCAGATGCAAATAGTGTTGTAGTAAAATGCACCTAATCCACAGTGGCCGCGCAGACGACAATGCCTCAAATGATGGTTCAACCACAACAGCAGTGGTCTCAAACAGTTCCTCTACTAGTGACTCAACAATAGTGGAGTCCTACCCATTGGAATCAACAACCCCAAGTCTCAACAAGAGCTCTGAATCAAAACCAGAATAGAGGACCCTCTGGATCAACCCAACCAATGTATGCAGTAATTACAGAAGCTTCCCAAAACCCTACTACAAGTACTCCAGAAAGTGAAAATTTGAAGGACTACCTATCCAATTCAATGGTTAGTATCAAGAAAGAGCTTATGGATGTGATTACAAAGCAGCTACGTACGCTGAAGGTGAATACCACCAATATATCCACTCCTATGGGAGGTGGAAGAGATGTGATGCATTCTAATACATGGAGCGAAAAGTGCCATTAAGTGGGACATTTAGCCACCAAATGTACCCGAAAACCAACTATTCCTGGAGCCTTCTGTTCGTACTATTTGAGGAAGAACTATACATAGGCTCTGAAAGAGATGCACGATCGAACAAAGAAAGATGAAGATGCAAGATTCAACTTGTTGGAATCCAAAATGACAACGCATGACATTGGACCAAAGCCTAGGGAGTTTGGCCCTAGTTTTGGTCTCCAAGGAGGTTTCCCTCTCAAAGTTACAGAGGACGAAAGTCTGGCGGGGTTAAAGATTAGAGGTGGACTGTTACAGATGTGGAGAAAAGGGTCATATCTCACCAAATTGTCCAAACCCTAGAAGGTCTATGGATTACAAGCCCTTATGCAAACGATGGAAAGGAGAAGGCCACACTGCAAAAGATTGTCCAAGTCTATCCCCTGTGAAATCTACTTCTGATACCCAACAGAAGACCCAAGAACCTGCTTCCAATTTTGTGAAATTGGAAGCGGCTACAATAAAGCGTGCAAAGAAAGGAGAACCAATAGCTCCAAAAGAGAATGTTCCTTCTGCCAAGACTGTGAAGTTCAATCTTCCTCATGAAAAGTAGAACAATGCAGTCCAGAACAATGAAGTACAAAGCACTATAGAGAGCTATAGAGACAGGACCAAAGGTCCAGGAAATAGGGGATGCAGAAATACCTCCTCATGTAGAAGAAGCGCAGATGTTGCCGCTCCTAGAAGAAAAAGGAAAGATAAAAGTGGACATGGCCCATTTCCCAACTGATTGGAAAAGCATATGGATCCTATCAAAGAGTATGCTTTGGTCAAAGATCTAGACACTTTTAAACAAAACTTAACATTCCGTGATATTGTCTCCCAACTGTCAAAAGAAATTCAAAAGCATACTTACAAGAAGAAGAGGCCTAAGAATTGTTCCCTCCATGGTGACCAAGTCCAATAGAGCCTCAGAACCCGTTAAGAAAGTAGGTGTGACTAACGCCTTCGCGGATCTTGGAACCCCAAAGATTGGTGTATGGATTGAAGGGTGCTTTATTGCAGATGCATTGATTGATGGAGGCTCATCAGTAAATATAATGACAGATGTGACAATGAAGGATCTAGGATTGCAAGGAATGCAACCTACACAGTGGCTTATCAAATTGGCAGACCAAAGTAGAATCAAACCGTTGGGCATTCTCCCATATGTAAAGACAACCTCGCAAGAAGAGACAATTGGCTGACATATTTGGTGGTCAAACCAAATTCTTACGGGACCTCATACCCTCTGCTGTTGGTAAGACCTTGGCTTTTTGAAGCAAGATCAAGGACAAATTGGTTCAAAGGGACCCTAGCCCTAGGTAGAGGACCCAATAAAGTAGTATTAAATTTGTATGGATCGCAAAAATGTAATGGATCCATGTCCATCAAAGTTGTAACCAAATCCTCTAATGAAGTAATAGATGGTACATCAGGAGACGAAGAGGCTGTTAAACAGATATTTCCCAAGAAACCAAAAGCACACTCCCTAACTATGGGCACTATAAGCCAACTCCCAAAAGATGCAAAGTCCTTGTCTATGGGTGAATACTTCCTGCTTGAGCCAAGAACGACTTCTGAAATCAATACTAATAGTGAGATAGAAGCACAGATGTATTATTCTCCTTGTTAAATGGCAGTTGTAGAGACAGGGCCAAAGACAAAGATAGAGACAGAGACAGAGGCAGAAGGAGAAGCAGAGATTTTGTTATTCTCTTACAAAGGTCCTACAGGGGTGGAGTTAGAGCCTAAAAAGGATGATGATGAACCTAAAGAAGAAGATTATGAAAGTGAGACAAAAGAATCTATTCCATCCGAAGAAGGCATGGATGAAGACGGAGTCCTAGAAGCCTCAAAAGAAGTACAAGACTTCATGCTGTTGTTGGACATAACGATGATGGTACCCTTTGGACTAGTAAATGGATCTTCTCATATGGAAAGCCTTATAAGAAATGGATTAAGAAAAATAAGCCTCTTAGTATTAGTGGTTCTTTCCACCCTCATCTACCCTTTCCAAGAAATGATGATGATGATGCCGCTTGTTAACAAGCACTAGCCCCAAGGGCCCAACATAATTTCGAGAGTCCCTATTATGTGACGTTCTTGGACGCATCCTCAGAAGAGGAGTCCTCAAGCTCCGAGGTAATTAATACCCAAACCAAATCCGAGACAACCCTGATACCATTTCAATATCCCAAGGAGCAACCCAAGTCCTCATTAAAACAAGAAGTCGGGTCTAGTGGGACATCAGAAGAAGACATCTCCCCCTTGAAGAAGTCAGATCTGTACCCAGAAGCAGTCTGTGGTATCTTCATCCGCGAAGTGGAAGGTGAAAGGAAGTTAACCTTTGTGGATGCAAATGGCACTTAATGCCACTTGAAGTTGGGTAGCAACCTGCCACCAGAAGGGGTTATTGATCTTGTACAACTTATTGAAAGAGAATTTAGATGTGTTTGCATGGTCCTATAAAGACCTGAAAGGGATTGATCCCACAATATGTCAGCATCACATTGACTTGGAGCTTGATGCTAAGCCAGTATGACAATGACATAGGTGCATGAATGCAAATTACTCCACCTTCGTGAAAGCAGAGTTGTTGAAGCTTTTGGAAGCCGAGTTCATCTATCTAGTGGTTAATAGTGAATGGATTTCACCCATCGTGGTCGTACCCAAGAAGAATGGGAAGATTTGCATATGTGTGGATTTTTGCAAATTGAATTCTAAAACCAAGAAGGATCACTTTCCTATCCCTTTTACAGACCAATAGTTAGACACAGTTGCAGGACATGAGCTTTACTCCTTGTTAGATGGCTTCAGTGGATACAACCAAGTGCAGATAATAGAAGAAGATCAGTCCAAAATAACCTTCACCGCAGAATGGGGGACCTATGCTTACAGGGTGATGCCGTTTGGACTCTGCAATGCCCCTGCTACCTTCCAGAGAATCATGATGGCTGCATTCCAGAATCATCTGCATGACTTTGTTGAGGTATATCTAGATGACTTCTGTGTTTACAGTTTGATCCTTAAACATTGGGGACATTTGGAGCAATCCTTTGATCGATGCTGGGAGTATGGGATCTCCCTCAACCCTGACAAATGCATATTTGGAGTCTCTTTTGGAGTTCTATTTGGCCACATTATCTCTGCACAAGGGATATCAACAAACCCTACAAAGATTGAGAAGATTGCAACCTTAATAGCACCAACCAACCTTAAGAAATTGAGGGGATTTCTTGGCCATGTGGGCTACTATAGAAGATTTATTGCACACTTTGCGACAAAAGCAACCCCCCTACATAAGCTTCTAAGGAAAGATGTAGAGTTTATTTGGACCAAAGAATGTGACAAAGCCTTCCATACTCTGAAGCAGTGTCTGATTGTTGAGGCATCCATCCTACAACCTCTTGATTGGACGAAGGAGTTCCATGTATACACTGATGCATCAGTTGAAGGCTTAGGTGCAATCCTATGCCAGAAGGGATCCTTGAAGCTAGATCAACCAATCTATTATGCAAGTCGGAAAGTAACCAATAGAGAGCAGAACTATACAGTGACAGAACTGGAGTGTTTGGCAATGGTGTTTGCCGTAGAGAAGTTTCGCCACTATTTGCTATCAACTCATTTTAAATTTGATGTGGATCATGAGGCCATATCCTTCCTAATGAACAAAGCAGACGTGAAGGGAAGAATGATGAGATGGCTCCTTCTATTCCAAGAGTTTGACTTTGAGGTAATCACCAAACCTAGTTGCTCCCATGTTCTGGCTAATCATCTATGGAGTATCTTGTAGAATGCAGACGAGGAGCAGGATGATCTAGACCTCTCTGATGCTTTCATGTTCTTGGTAGAAACTGTCACCCCTTGGTATGTAGACATCGCTAACCTACTAGCAACCCAACAGTATCCTCCTGGCATCTCTAGTCTGGAAAGGAAGAAGCTTCTGTTAGAATTAGCCCCCTACACCCTGTTAGGCAGTGCACTATACAAGAAAGGTAAAGATGAAGTGCTCAAAATATATGTTGCAGGAGACAAGATAGGAATTTTTTAAAAGGCTTTCCATGATGAGCCATATGGAGGCCACTTTGCAGGAGAAGCAACAGCCAAAAAGACTCTATTAGAAAGATATTGGTGGCCAACCCTCCACAAGGATGCCTATGATTATTGCAAATGGTGTGATGCATGTCAAACAGATGGGGAAACCCACCGAGACCAGTGCCATGCCACTACAACCTATCCTTCACTTGAAGCCGTTCGAGAAGTGGGGCATCGACTTTGTAGGTCCAATCGATCCCCCCACCAGATGGAAGCAAAACAGATACATATTGGTATGTACGGATTATGTCACCAAGTGGTGTGAAGCTAAAGCTCTGAAGCAGGATGATGGACATAGCATAGCCTTGTTCTTGTATGAGAATATCATCACCTGTTTTGGCAGTCCCCTAGAGCTAGTAAGTGATAGAGACACTCATTTCATTAATAAGGTCATGGAAGAACTCACATGATGGAGCCCCAAGAGGAACACCAACAAGGAAAAGGGGTTTCTACTGCAAGAAAATCTTTCTTGTAACATCAATAAGATTTTATATCATTCTTTATATGACCACAACAAAGAAAACAACAAATCTTCACACAGCATCATAATAAACATCTCCCACGGCTTTATTTTCAACAAAATTGATCACGCTCTTCATATTCTTCATAGAATCCATTGATAGACAAAGAGAACACAAGAGAAACACCACTTTGAATGGAAATAAATCACATATTATTCATCTTCATTGTCTTCATAGTCTTCTCTCACAATCTCTTATAGAAAGATACATTGTCTTCATAGATTTGACTATCTCTTACATATGATCTCTCACACACTCATACACTCTCAATAATACATCACATCCTCCCTACAATAGTCAATAATCACTCTCAATAATCCTCATTAGGTCGTGGATACACCTTCCAAAAGGTGTGTTAGATGCGAAGAGGCACCAGAGACATCATACTGTCTTGTGAGATTTGGCTTCTGTTACTGTCCTTCTGTAATCTTCTGTGAATCTTCATCAGCTACTTCTTCACTTCAATTACTTGAATAGAGCTTCCATTCGTCATTTTCCTAAGACCAAAACACTTCCCAAAACATCCATATATCCGACATAACACTCAACAAAAACAAAAAAAACAGACCACAGAGCAACAGAACAACGGAAAAACATGACTATAGGACTACAGAAGCACAGAACCTTACAGAAGATCAACAAAGACCATAAAAACCAAACCAAAACCAATTCAATCTTTCATAAACCTTTTAAGACAACCTCAACCATCTCTCAAAACATCCATTCAACCATCTCAACTACCAAAACAAAAACAAAACAGAACAAAACAGAAGAAAATCAGACCTTATAGAACCAAGCTGAGAGAATCACAGAACCCTTCAGAAAATCATATCCTCATAAAAAACCAACATAAACCCTTCAAACATACTCAAACATTCCAAACACTTCAAAACACCTTCAAATCAAATAATCAATCACCAAAAACAACCATTTATTAACAAAAACAACAAAAAATCAGCCCAAAAAACAAATCATTTCCACACTCAACATATCCCCACACTTAGAAAGGAAGCGTCCTCGCGACCTAGGAAAAAGGGAGAATAAAAGCTCTAATATCTACAAAAAGAATCTTGCAATCCATCACAAGTCACCAACTACTATCACGACTCCAACATATCAGCTTCATAGAACCTTAATCTAAAACACATATGAAAGGAAAACCAATAATACCAAGAACCATTCCAACATCATACTCAAACTATTAAAGGATATAAGAGTTCAACATCCAAATCTTCAATTGCTACCATGTGAGAACCAACAACATCAATCTTCACAGCTTCATCTTCATCACCTCCACACAATTTAAAAAAACACATCACCCAACACCAAAAATATCGATATATAAATATAGTCTGAATGGCATGGACCCCCAAAAATTGGAGAGCAAAAAGAAGTTTCCATTAAGAAAGGAGGAATGATACAAT
Organism: Lygodium microphyllum; assembly: GCF_053477565.2. Taxonomy (NCBI): domain Eukaryota; kingdom Viridiplantae; phylum Streptophyta; class Polypodiopsida; order Schizaeales; family Lygodiaceae; genus Lygodium; species Lygodium microphyllum. Next base: position 139,516,537 of record NC_141140.1, on the reverse strand, counting down.
CATGGAAAGCTCCATTGCTAAGTAGGATGAAGGTATTTTTTCTTAAACTACATACTAAGCTTGAGGCGCTCCTCCAGAGCTTTACTCTCATCGACAAAATGCTAAGGCACATTCTAGAGGAACGGTAAAAAACACATCCTTTCCAGTAAGATTAGGAGCCAGGTAGGGAAGGCCTATGCAAAGTACATTTGAGAAATAGTCACGACTACATTTGGATTTATGATCAACTGGGGGATACTCTTTCGAGTATTCAGATTTGATTGTTGATGCATGAAAGCAAGATACCAACAAAAATGAGCTGCAAGAAGGCGGACAGTGGTATCCTTAGAAGTAGCATGCACTCTGGAAAAATGAAGATAAGAGTTCAAACATGCTACATAAGTATCCCAAGACCCTAGAATGAGAGGCCAGTTAAACACCGGTCCTGTCACAGAATCACATAGTGTCCATTGGCGTCAACGGAGTATGCCACTGTTGTATCCTGGAGTGTCTAGCACTGATTGGGGAGGAGGATTGATAAAATCAGATGAAGAGGGTAATGGAATAAGAGGAGAACATTGTAAAGGGAGATAAGACAAATCATAAAAGGAAGGCAAATAAGGAAGATGGAAAAGACGGAGAATTCAACAAAAAGGTGCGAAGGGAATCCACTAAAAAAGCAGAAGGAATAGGAGGAGTGGAAGCTGAAGGTTCAGAAGGGGTAGGCAATGATGTAGGATCAGCAACAATAAAATGACAGATAGTAAAAATAGGGATATGAGGGGATCCAAAAGGGGTAAAAGATAAAAGCAGAATGGTATTAGGATTGGAGGAAAGGAGGGAAACATAAAAAGGGAAACGATACGCCATAAGAGAATAAGAAAGGAGATCACTAGGATTCAAGGGATAGATAGAACAACGAAAATTAAGGTCCTAGAAAAATAAATTAGTAAATAACGGATGATCAGCAATAAAGCTCAACAATTGAGATTGTAATGGCTGGATATCAGATTTATGGAATACACTCCGAAGACGACGAGGTTTCAAAGCATCAACCTCCAAAGGTGGATGCCAAGTATGTCCCTTACACCAAGACGTCAGCTCACGATAATGCTTCAAACTATTTGCTAGCAGGAGCTCAACTGAGTGCACATACATGACTGCTTGCAAGATCACATCCCCCACATAAACATTCAAGTCCTCCTCATGAGGAATTTGCAAATAGCCGATACAATACATGAAAGATAATAACAGGACCTCATGGGAAACCAACTCATCCACAAATCAATCAAAAATAGCTCTCAAGAGATCCGCAGACCAAAGATTTGACCACCCATCCTCTGGAGGTTCCAAATCCACATTGCTTAAGGAGATATACAAGGCAAACCTTTGTTGATTATATTTTATCCAAAAGGATGGAGGAGGTGACACCAATTCAGTATAGCAGGTAAAATCTTCCTGCACACACTTCATTCGCTCTACTGAAGGCATTCCACTTTAGTGGAGAACCCATCACATAATTTAGCTTTATGTTGCAACTGATCAAGCTCCTCTTTGGAAGATAAGATGGAAGAAACAACAGGAGTTGGAGGAGGAATAGAAAGAACAGCCACCTTGTGGTTAAGTTCTTCAATCATCTTCTTTTGGGACTCTACAATTGCCTGAGAGTGTTGCAACTGACCCTCACTAGTGCCAAGTTTACTAGCCAAAGTGACCATTTCCTCAAGGGCAGAATTTTTCGCAAGCTGGAAGGATGCATTCTCCTCTTCCAACTTAGCAACCTTAGATTCTAACTCTTGGATAGTTGCCTTCTGTGAATCCATCAAGGCTGTGGCATCAGTCATTGGGCTATGGATATCACTGAGTGTAGCCCTTTCTGAAGACAGATCCTCTAGTCCCTTAGTCAATTGACTGGTGAGGGAATCCACCTTGTCATGCATGGAAGTGTAAACACTGGTATACATTGTCTAAAGACAAGAGGTAAGGGAGGTTTCTAGAGTAGTCTGGACACTTGAAACCATTTGTGGAAGCATGGGTCCAGATAATATGGTGTGTAAGGATGAAGGCATCTGTTGATCAATCTATCCTTCCTTTTAGGATGAAAATAAATTAGGACAGGAGAGGAAAGAAGGAAGGGCACTACCAGACACAACAGGAACGATGCTGGTATAGGGGAATCAAGTACAAGAGGGTTGGAAGGACCCTTTGTATGAAAGCATTTCTTGCGAGAAAATATAACATGGGACTCCTCATCTTTTGAATTTGGTTGCATAGGTGGAGGGGAAGGGACTGAAGGTGGACGTTGCGTCGATAAAGGAACAAGATCAAACACTGGAACACCACCAGGAGGAGGTGCAAAAGTGATAATTCGATGTAAGAAGGTACCATAGGAGACATTAATAATTTGACCCTTTCGGACGCACTGAAAATGTTGATCCATCTTGGATAATAGAAAGCCTGCCCAATTGAACTTAGCACCCTCTAGAATCTTCACAGAAGCTGTGAACAGTTCCTTGGAAAGATACTTAGAGGTAGACTTACCCGACATAAACCAGTCCTAGAGAAACTAGCATAAACCAATCCTAGAGGAACCAGTCCTAGGCGGACATTAGCTGTAGATAAACAAAAGGTACGGTTATAAACCAGGCAAGATTGGTTTTTATAAGAAGCCAAGAAGGTGTAACAAAGCTTCTCATCCACATGCAGCAATGTGAGGACAACAAATGGTCTGAGGCCTGCACGTCGAATGCAATCCGCCTCTAAAAGGAGGGAATAATCATGGACTGCGAGGGAAACATGATGTACCACAATCGAAGGGGGAGAAGAATAAGAAGATGCCATTCAGACTATAGCAAAAATCCACACACACAAAACCAGGAATAAAAAGAGAAAACCTACAAAACCCATAAACAAAACTACCACTAAGACCATCGATAGGAGAAAGACTGTGAAAAGACTGACTGGACCAAACCACCCCAAACAAACCACATCCTACCGAAATTTTGACATGACCTACGCACATATGCGACCGAAAGCTTGGTGATATGCAATACAATCAAGCACCCCAAACCCCGTAGACAAGCACTCAAAAACAACAAAACTCAACCACACCGTATCCCAGACACTGACTCAAAAAATCATGATTGAACCAAAGACTCTGATTGAAAATATAATGAGCACCAATTAGACCAATGTCAAACTGATAATCCCAAATCCCACGTAACGTTCAACGTCCTACAGTGCGGTGAAGTGGATGGATGAAACTAATGACTCGTTTTTATTAGATGGACAATTAAGCATAGTTCATTGTTAATTCAACCCGTTAATGCATGGTGAGCCGGAAACGTAGCCCGCTCAAACTTGACACGACTTGACTTGATTGGGTCTCTATTGATGAAATTCATTATTATAGTTACATGATGTGTGGCACTTGAGTGCATGCATGTGTGACTTCGGGGGTTCATTTTAATTACAATTTAAATGTGTCTGTAATGTGTGTGTGCGTGCACTTGTGAATTAATTTTTAGAAAATTAGGTGGGTTATTGTGCCAAAGTGCTCGTGCAACGGTGGGGTTTCTTTTACAATTAACGTCCGATCATTTTATTTACAATGTTATGATGTGCATTCTGTTAATTTGGTGTGTGCAACGGTCAGTTGATTTTTATTACAATGAAATGTGTGTTATGGTGCAACGTGAGAGAGGGAAAAATAGAAAAAACCTAGCAATGTGTGGGTCTATTTGCAAAGTTTGATACCATGTCCTCGAAAAAGGAAAGGCGCAATCCACAAATATTCCACACAACAAACAAAAAGGCGACTAAAACTAGTCATCTTATCGTATAGAAAAAACGGAAACCAACTAACACATTGACAAAAAATAATAAAACAAATGATACGCATGACCAAAACAAAAAAATGGATATGTTGGGATGTTGAATTGATTGGGATTTATGGTTATGATTTTTTTGTTATTTATTTATTTATTTGTTTGGTATTTTTTTCTTTTAAAAGGACAAAAATTCATAAAACAAAATGAAGGGAAAGTATGTCGGTTTCATGTTGATGTGTATGGAAACATCAATCCAAATGAGAAAACATATCGGGGTATAAATATCAATGTGCGGAACGTTTCTGGTTGTGTTTTGTTTTGTTTTTGTTTTTTTAATAGTATATTTTGGTGTTTTTTTTAAAAGGATGTGAACATGAAATTTTAGCAACCAATCATGAGCATCAAGTGTCAAAAAGGTAATCAGATTTAATTCACATTGTTCAACTCATTTTTGGGATTTAAAATGAATTTTTCATTAATTTTGGCAAAAAATATTAGGGTTTTGTGTTCAAATAATACTTTTGCCAATTAAGAAAGAATTTTCAATTGAGAAATTATTGAAAAAAGAGAAAATAAAGTTTTTAGATTTTTTTTGAATTTTTTTGAAATTATATCAGTATTTTTAATCATTTTAAATGAATTTTGGCTATTTTTTAATATTATTGAAAAGAATTTTCGAATTTCGAATTTTTTGTAAATTTTTTCTGATATTTCTAGTTGGGAAAAATGTTTGAATTGTTGGCAAAAATATTAGAGATTTTTCAAGAATTTTTTCGTAAATTTTTTAAATTTTAATAGAATTTTGAAAATTTTTGATGTATTTTTAGAGGTTTCGAGATTTGAAGTACCCGTGACTGCATATGAACGGCTTGCAACACCCCACTGCACGAACAAGTCAGACGCGCGTCCCCGCGCATGAACACCCGCAAAGACCATGGACACACCGACCACGCACGCAAGACTGCATGTGAACAAGTGCCGCTACGATCCCGCAAGCACAGCCACACGTGCACGCACACGAATCACCGCGCATGCACACGCATAGGATGAAGGCACACGGCAGGATGGGGGAAATTGTTGCGGGTTGAGGGAAGGAGCTATGGTGGGACAGGGGGCTTGTGGGGGGTGGTTTTTTTTAATTAAAAAATAATATAAAGGGGAAAAATACATTGCTTTTTTTTTTTCAAGAAAAAAGGAGGGGGGGTTGGCGAGTGGTGACCGTTATAGGGAGGTGGGGGTGAGGTGGTTTGGGGAGGAGGGGTTGGAGAAGAGCGATGATGAGGAGGGGTTGTAGGAGGGTGGCGGGGTTGGAGGAGGGCGGCGATGAGGAGGAGGCTGACGTGGAGGAGGGGTTGGAGGAGGGCAATGGGGTGGAGGGAAAGGAAGGGAGGGAGGAGGAGTTGGAGGAGGGTGATCACCGAGGCGGATGGGGAGGAGGGGTTGGAGGAGGGCGATGGGTTGGAGGGAGAGGAAGGGAGGGAGGATGAGGAGGGAAGAAGGAAGAAGGTAGGGGAAGGGAAGGAGGATGGGGGCACTGCAGCGAGAGAGGGTGGGGGGTAGAGGGAGGTAGGGAGAGGAAGAGGTCGGCGGGGAGAGAGAAAGAAAGAGAAAGAGAGAGAAAGAAAGAAAGAAAAAGAGAAGAAAAAGAAAGAAGAAGAGAGAGGAGAGGGAGGAGGGAAATGGGGGGAAGGCGGTTAGGATCGGGTTTTTTTTGTGTAAATGTTTTTTTTAAAATGAAAAAATAAAAAATTTTAAGGGGGTAATATTTTTGGCTTTTGTAGTTGTTTTAAGGTGGGCATGCCCTCGTCCCGGGCACTTGCGCAGGCGGAGGTAAAAAAAATTTGTGTCAAGGGGGATCATACGGGACCGAGGTGTCGGCACGGGATTCCTGGACGCGACAGGGGCGTCGCGAGGCATTCAAAACTGCGCGCATTCACGCGAGAGGTGAGGTGCATGCAAAGCCGTGTATCAGAACGAAATTCTGTAAAAAGGAAAAATGTGTTGAAAAACGAGAGGAAGATGACAAAAAAATGCGACACAGGTTCCGGGGAGAAAGTAGGACGTTCACATGGAAAAAAGGCAAAAAATGGCTTTAAAATTACATATAGGGATTAATATCAGAAAATCCGCACACCAAAATGAAGGGTAGAAAGAAGGAAAAATGTGTAAAATAACGTGCCCAACAAATTGATCACGTCAAAAAACAATTTTGACCGAGATAGGACGTGCTCACATGGGAAAAATGCAAAAATCAGCCCCGAAAATGAACTCAAAAATTAATACAAGAAGAATCGATTGCTGAAATGAAGGGCAGTAAAAAGGGAAAATGTCCATGGGAAGGGGATTCACAAGGCTGTCACATCAACACACAGTTCTAGGGGAAGTAGGAGGGGTTCACATGCAAAAAATACAAAAAAGACACCCGAAAACACATGGAAATATTAGTAACTAAAAATCCGACGAGCGGAATAGGAGGAGAAAAATGGAAACAAGTGGGGAAAGGTTGGTTGGATAGGGTTGTCAAATTAAACTGGAATCCTGGTGAAAATGGACATGTTCACATGAAAAAAATGTGAAAAATACGCACGAAAAGGTCCCCAAAACCTGCAAAAATTAATATCGGATGAACCATGCATCAGAATGTTAGGGAGTAAAAAGGAAAATTTTCAAGGGAGAGGGGATGGTCAAGGTTGGCATGTCAGATTGTTGTTCTGAAATAATAAAGGTGCGTTCACATGGGAAACCGTCCAATTTACAAGAAATGCTTCAAAAAGTAATAACTTAAGAACCGTTGATCGGAATAGGGGTTGGTAAAAAGAAAAAATGGTCAAGTCTAAGGGCCAAATAGGGATGTAAGGTTGGATGGGGGTTTTTGGTGAATGTAGGATGCGTTCACATGGAAAAATGTCACAACAACGGATAAAGGGAAAAGGAGAAGGAACGGCCCCAAGGGTGGGTTGAACATGGACAGGTGGGTGGGGAAGGGACCCATCAGGGTAAATTTGGATCATGGCATACATGCATGATGAAATTGAGGCATATGCAGGGGGATATGTATCATAGACGCGTAGGGACGAGTCCCCACACTTAAAATGTTAATGAACAGAGTTAGATGCATCAACACAGCCTATGACTCGTCAATTGACTGAAATTTGATGTCCCCACACTTAACACATAATATACACTTGCAATCATTAAGGATAGGGTTAGAAAAACTTAGCCTGTTTCGCGTATGATCAAAGGAACCGTCACTACTATAGAAGGATTGGAGTTGGCTACAGGAGGTACCACGGCTCGCTCCCCAGCATGGTAGGGACCATGCAGTAGCACCCAGGGAGGTAGCTGGTTGATAAAGCCCGTCGGGATAGGTGTTGTTGACGAAGGATAATCACTCAACTCACGGGCACTTAGATGGGATGAGAGAACACTCACTCACCCCCCATAACTTACATCACACGAGTGAATATTGATGGAAACCTAGATCTCATACCCGGTTTAGGAATCGACAAGGGGATGGTGCAAAGGGAGTATGCCAGGGTGCACAGTTGATGGTACATCAGTGCATCCAACCCTGTCTGGCATAGGTGCAAGTAGGAAGGCCAGGGAGCCATGCAGTGCAGTGTATAGAACAGAGTGACATGTCCTATGCTGATGGCAGAGACCCATCCCGTGTGTGCATAGGGAAATGAGAACGTACCTGACTCCAAGTGTCGTAACGTCCCTCAATCCTCACCTCTTGATAAATTGATTGAGGAAACACAAGTCACACTCAACCCCCCCCCCCTATCTCACACTCTGTTGATAGATACAGGAAGGCAATCCATTCCTGAAACCCATTGATGTAATCCTCACTGTCACTTGTGCAAAGGTTGTATGCCTTGTGCGCATTTGATGGTGCAACTATGCATCCCGCTATGTGCCGGCATACGGTGCAAGAAGGAAGGCCAGGGAGCCTTATAGTACAGTGCACATGAACAGATCGTGCTTTGTGCATTGAGAGGCCCAGCCCATGCGTGCAACACTCCATTCACACATCGCACCTCTCTTTTGAATGTAAAGGGCAAGGATTAGTCACTCATTCCACCCTTTGTCTCACTCATATTTGATAAATACAAAGGGCAGCCCATACTCACATCCCCATCTAGTTAGGATGAAAGCTCGCATTGCTCAAGGGGTTGTCGATGAAGATCGCATCGTCTGTTGGTGCTGGCATTAGGGTGTTGAAGATGAGGCGTACCCAAGGAGGCAGCCAGCACGTCTGATACTTCGATTATTTGTAGAAGATGTCATTTGTGGTAGGGGTAAGATGGACTAATAAAGTTACAGAGATAGCGCACGAAGGGAGATGGCTTTGAAAGTACACCTTTAAAAGTTTGGCTAGTGATTCCACTATTCTAGAGTGCGGGGTGTTATCACCTTTTCCACAGCCAGCTTCCCACCCAAGGGTGTTTGTGACATTTTCTTGGAGCGAGGCCTGCTATGACAAGGAATTGCTTCCTTTTCCCCCATAACAGTTTTTCTTTTCTTTTCTTTTCTTTTCTTTTTTTCTTTTTTTTTTCGCCTACTCTAGAGGATGGTTCCACCTTTTAGGTCAGCATGATAGGGATCAAAGTCATTTTCTCCCATGACCAATATATCCCTTGTTTAAAAAAAAAAAAAGAGAGAATGGTAGAAATACCCTGTGTCAGAACCATCCTCACCACCTTTGTTGGATCAGATGAGAAGAGAACAGAGTAAGGGTGGGAGGTGTCTGTGAGGGGCTAACAGAATGAGGTCGTCTCATCAAGAAGATCATAATGGCTATCAGTTAGCACGAGGAGAAGGACAATGTGATGCCCAAAAGGGAAAGGGTAGGTCGACTGTGATTGTTAGGATCCCCAAGGAGGGAAGTACTTCTTCAAGTGATAGCCATTGATCAGGAAGGGATCATCGGAGGCATCAATAGTCTGCAAGCCATTAGGGTTGACAACAAGTAACTTATAAGGGCCCATCCAACATTGTTGAAGCTTGCCAAGAAACTTTCCAAATCTTGAATCACATGCCAGGACCAAATCACCTTCCTTGAACTCCTCGTGGTTGATGAAACTGTCATGATATGCCTTATGTTGGGCTTGTGTGGCTTCCATGCACTGCAGGGCCATATGCTAAATCTTGTCTAAACATTCCAAGTGCAGGAGGCGACATTGCAGTGACTCATCATCTCCCAAGTGTTCTTTAACTACCACTCGCAAAGAGGGCAAGGGCAATTCCAATTCAACAGGAAAGACGACTTCGGTACCATACACTAGCTGGAAAGGGGTCTGTCCTGTAGCTACTTTATGGGAGGTTCTGTACACCCAAAGGGCCTCTGTAAGTCGATCATCCCAATCATGATGATGTGCAGCAATCGTTCTTGTCAAGATCGAGCAGAGGATACGGTTGGTGACTTCAACTTGGCCATTGGCTATGGGGTAGTAAGGAGTGGACTTGCAATGGCGGATCTTATACAATTCCGTCTACTCTTCCATGACTTTATTAATGAAATGAGTGCCTCGGTCACTTACGAGCTCTAGGGGACTACCAAAATGGGTGATGATATTCTCGTACATGAACAGGGCCACATTGGTGCCATCATCCCGCTTCAAAGCTTTGGCTTCACACCACTTTGTGGCATCATCTGTACATACCAAGATGTACCTGTTCTGCTTCCTTCTGGTGGGAGGATTGATCGGGCCCACGAAGTCGATACCCCAATTCTCGAATGGCTTCAAGGGGAGAATAGATTGCAGTGGCATGGCGCTGGTCTTGGTGGGTTTTTCCATCCTCTAATAGGCACCACATCGGTTGCAACACATCTTCTCAGCACTTCATCTTTGCCCTTCTTGTATAGTGCACCGCCTAATAGGGTGTAGGGGGCTAATTCTAACAGAAGCTTCTTCCTTTCTCGACTAGAGATTCTAGGAGGGTACTGTTGGGTTGCCAATAGATTACCGATGTCTACATACCAAGGAGTTACAGTATCGACTAGAAATAGAGAAGCATCTGGGAGATCTAGATCATCATGCTCCTCTTTTGCAGTCTGTGGGATACGCGATAGATGATTGACCAAAACATGGGAGTGACCATGTTTGGTGATTACCTCGAAGTTAAAATCCTGGAATAGAAGGAGCCATCTCATCATTCTTCCCTTCACATTTGCTTTGTTCATCAGGAAGGATAGGGTTTCATGATCCACATAAAATTTGAAGTGAGTAGACAGCAGGCAGTGGCGGAACTTCTCTAGGGCAAACACCATTGCCAAGCACTCCAGCTCTGTCTCACTGTGTAGTTCCACTCTCTATCATTGAATTTTTGGCTTGCATAGTAAATAAGCTAATCCAGCTTCAAGGAGCCCTTCTAGCATAGGACTACGCCTAAGCCTTCAATTGATACATCAGTGTGCACATGGAACTCCTTCGTCCAATCAGGAGGTTGCAAGATGGGGCCTCTACTAGGCACTGCTTTAGAGTGTTGAAGGCCTAGTCACAACCTTCTATCCAAACAAACTCCGCATCTTTTCGCAAAAGCTTATGCAAAGGGGCGGCCTTTGTTGCAAAATGGGCTAGGAACCTTCTACAGTATCCCACATGGCTAAGAAATCCCCTCAATTGTTTGAGGTTAGTTGGTGTTGTCAATGCTGCGATCTTCTCAATCTTTGCAGGATCTATTGCTATCCCTTGGGTAGAGACAATGTGGCCCAACAGAACTCCAAAAGAGACTCCAAATATGCTTTTGTCAGGGTTGAGGGCGATCCCATACTCCCGGCATCAGTCAAAGCATTGCTCCAAATGTCCCCAAGGTTTAAGGATCAAACTATAAACATAGAAATCATCCAAGTATACCTCAATAAAGTCATGCAGATGATTTTGGAAAGCGGACATCATGACTCTTTGGAAGGTAGCAGGGGTATTGCAGAGCCCAAATGGCATCACTCTATAGGCATAGGTCCCCCACTTTGTGGTGAACGTTGTCTTGGACTGATCTTCTTCTACTATCTGCACTTGGTTATATCCACTGAATCCATCCAGAAGGGAATAAAGCGCATGGCCTACCACTGTGTCCAACAGTTAGTCTGTGAAAGGGATAGGAAAGGAATTCAACTTGTAGAAATCCACACAGATTCGCAATTTGCGATTCTTCTTGGGTACGACCACATGGGTGAGACCCATTCACTATTGGCCACTGGATAGATGAACTTGGCTTCCAAAAGATTCAACAGCTCTACTTTCACCAAGGTTGAATAATTTGGATTCATTCGCCTCTGTCGTTGCTATACTGGCTTGGCATCAGGCTCTAGATCAATGTGATGTTGACATATTGTGGGATCAATCCCCTTCAAGTCCTTGTATGACCATGCAAACACGTCCAGGTTCTCTTTCAATAAGTTATGCAAGATCGACAGTTCCTCTTCTGGCAAGTTTCTACCCACCTTCAGGTGGCATTTAGATCCCATCTACATCCACAAAAGTCAACTGTGTTTCTCCTTCTACTTCATGGATGAAGGTCCCACGAACTGCTTTTGGGCAGGTCCGACTCCTTCAAGGGAGTGGTGTCCTCATCTGATGTTCCGCTAGAACCGACTTCTTCTTTTGGTGGAGACTTGGATTGCTCCTTGGGATGTTGACATGGGATTAGAGTCGTTTCGAGTTTGATTTGGAAATTAATTACCTCTAGGCTCAAGGATTTATCTTTTGATGACGCATCCAAAAACGTCACGTAACATGGACCCTCTAATGTCTGTTGGAGCCGCGAGACTGGTGCTTGTTGGCAAGGGGCATCATCATCATCTTTCTTTGGCAAGAGTGGTTGAGGGCGACAAGAGCCACTTCTAAAGGATGGCTTATTCTTCTTAATCAATTTCTTATAAAGATTTTGCATATGAGAGGATCCATTTACTAGATCAAACGGTACTATCACCATTCTGTCCAGCAACATGGGATCTTTTGCTTCTGAGGCTTCTAGGACATCCTCTACATATGTATTCTCTTCGAGTGGGATAGGTTCTTCCATCTCGTTTTCATAACCTTCTTCTTCAGTACCATCTCCATCCTCTTCGAACTCTGTCTCTGTCTATGTCTCTGTAGGAGCTCTGTAAGAGAAGAACAGGTTCTCTGCTTCATCTTCTACCTCTGTCTCTGGCTCTGCTTCGGCCATTAGCAAGGAGAGTAGTACATCCATGCCTCTCTCTCACTGTCAGAGGTAATTTTGGAGGTTGTTCTTGGTTTAGGCATGAAGTATTCACCCATTGACAAGGACTTTGCATCTTTTTGGAGTTAGCTTACAGTGCCCACTATTAAGAACTGTGCCTCTATTTTCTTGGGAAAGATATGTTTGACAGCTTCTTCTTCTGCTGATGTACCATTTGTACCTTCATTGGAGGAGTCTGATAAGACTTCGATAGAGGTAGATCCATTACCTTTCTGTGAGCCATACAACTTCAACACCACTTTGTTGGGTCCTTTGCCTAGGGTCAGGATTCCTTTGAACCAATCCATCTTTGCTCTAGCTTCAAAAAGCCATGGTCTCCCCAGCAGCAGAGGGTATGAGGGTTCCTTTGAACCAATCCATCTTTGCTCTAGCTTCAAAAAGCCATGGTCTCCCCAGAAGCAGAGGGTATGAGGTCCCATAAGAATTTGGTTTCACAACTAGATAGGTAAGCCAGTAGTCTTTTCTTGCCACTGTTGTCTTCACATACAAGAGAAGGTCCAAAGGCTTGATTCTGCTCTGATCTGCCAGTCTGATAAGCCACTGTGTAGGTTTTTTACCTTGTAGGCCTAGGTCCTTCATTGTCGGGTCTGTCATGATATTGCCTGATGAGCCTCCATCAATCAGTGCATCTGCAATGAAGCAACCTCTCCAGCCTATTAGGGAATGGGGCTACACCCATTTTCATCTTTCCTTTTTCATTCAGCAATGAAAGCATCGGCACTTCTTCTGTTTCTGGAGGTACCTCTATATCATCTACCTCCTGGATCTCTGGTCTTATTTCTGGGACTATCTTTGGGACTCTCTGTGGCACTAGAATGCTCTGTACTGCATTGTTCTGTCCTATACTACTTTGTCCCTCTATTGGTAGGTTGAACTTCACAGTCTTGGATGGAAGATTGTTCTCTTTTTGGACGAGTGGTTCCTTCTTTTTGGCGCGCGTGATGGCTGCAACTTCCAACTCTACCAAATTGGAGGCAGGCTCCTATGCCTTCTACTGGCTATCAGGGGCATTGGCCTTGACCAAGGCTAGACTGGGACAGTTCTTTGCAGTGTGGCCTTCTCCTTTACATCTGCTACTACAGAGGGGTTTATAGTCCACTGACCTTCTAGGGTTTGGACAATTTGGTGAAATGTGTCCCTTTTCTCTGCATCTATAGCATTCCACTTTTGATCTCTGGCGATGACCAAACTGTCTTCCTCTATAACTTTGGGATGGGAACCTTCTTGGTCCAACGTTAGATCCAAACTCCCTAGGCTTTGGCCCGATATCTTGGGTTGTTATCTTTGACTCCAGTACGTTGAACCTTGCATCTTCATCTCTTTTTCTTCTGTCATGCATCTCTTTCAGAGAGTTGATATCTTCTATATGGTTCTTCCTCAAGCAGTATGAACAGAAAGCTCCTGGGATAGTAGGTTTATGGGTACATTAAGTGGCTAAATGTCTCGGTTGATGGCATTTTCCACACCATGTATTTGATTTGAGGGCATCTCGCACCGCTCCTGTGGGGTTAGACACACTAACAATGTTTATCTTCAGAGTTTGCAGTTGCTCTGTCAACACATCCATGAGTTCCTTCTTGATATTTGCAACTAAGTTAGATAAGTACTCCTTCAAGCTTTCGCCTCCCGCTACATTGATAGTGGAGCTTTGAGGTGTCTCTGTTATCATTGCATAGACTGGTTGAGTTGATATAGAGGGTCCTCTGTTCTGGTGGTTCTGATTCAGGGCTCCTGTTTGGACTGTTGGCTGTTGTTGATTCTAGTTGGTAGGGTTCCACTGTTGAGGCTGATTCACCATTGGAGGGACTGTCTGAGACCATTGGGGTAGTTGTGGAGCCATCATGGGAGGCACTATTTGTTGCCATTATGGAGTTGGTGCATTGTATTGAGGCATTGTAGGCATTTGTTGGTAGGGGTAGGGAACAGTTCCTAGGACCGTATTTGGCGGATATACCATTCCTGGCATTGTAGGAGGTAGAACTCCTTTTCTTAGGGTCATGGCCAAACTTGCCTCTACTTCATCATATAGTCTAGCACCTTCCACTGCAGCCTGCAAATTGGTTGGTCTTCTTAATTCCACAAACTTATGTACCTCTGGATGTAGTTCTCTAAGGAAAACTTCCTTCTGTATTCCTTCGTCTAGGTTGTGGTTGGTTCCTCTCTTGAGAATAGGCTCCATCCTTGAGACATACACTTCGACTCGTTCTCTAGGGATTTGATTCAAGTTCATAAATTCTTCTCTCTCTGCTCTTCAAAGCCTTTACGCCTGAACTTGGTGAGGAATGCCACCTTCAGTTCATCCCATGTACCAAATGTTCCTGCTGCTTGCCTCTCATACCAGTGAAACGTCGTGCCTTTGAAAGTGGCAGGGAATATCTCCAACCAATGCTCTGGGGTCCTGGCATTGTTGGCCACACACGCTCGACTATATGAAGATCAAGGTCTTCATTGTACTCTCCTTGGAATATTGGTAGTGGGACTACATTAGTTGGTCTATCATCAACATTTCTAGGGCATATTTGGCTAGGAAAGGGACCTCCTTGAGGGGAAGGAGGCGCTGGTTGTGACATGGGGGCTTCTATAAACAGGGCTTCTAGGCCATCAAATGCGGCTTCTTCTATTGTTGTTTCATTCTCTGCTCTTGCTTGTGCTTTCAATCTTCTTACGTACCTCTAGAGTCATTCTAACGCTTGCCTCCTTATGGCATCATTCATTAGGGAGCTTGATCCACCCAATGACTTGGTACTCACAGAAGGAATGCAGAGGCTCTTAGTCTCTAGAAGACTGTCTGGCTAACATTTCTTCTACTTCTTTCTTCTCATAGTCTTTGAATTCTGCTTTCATACCGCCACAGAGGGGAAGGTATTCTGTTCTAAAGGTATCAAAATTCATGCGTCTGAGCATTGTTGTGGTGCCATCGTCATAGTAGTTCCAGCTTCTAATGGTTTCAACAATGTATGTTGTGAAGAAGATTCTATCTACCAGCTTCTAGTGGGTCACCACAACTGAACACACAGAAGGTTGTTAGAACACCAAGCGTCCCATGTGTCTTGCTACTGTGCATCCACGAACATATTCCAAATCTTTTCTTCCTTATTCTTGTGCACTTCTATACCCCAATACTCTTATAATTTCTTCACAATTTCCCACTTGATGATGTATAGGAACTCCTCAATGAATGCCAAGTCTGCCATATTTATTCATTCTCTCTGTTTCTGCTCTACAGAATGTTCCCAAATATTTTGCCACCGAGATGCACGTCTCTGTTGCTTCAGCAAGAAGAGGAAATAGTCCACCATAGAGAGACTGCATCAATATGATAATGTGTTTCGGCCATTGTGGGATGAATTTCTTGTAGAATGTGGCTTTGGCAATGAAAATATCCAATTCTTCAGTGGTGGAAGGAACTTTGCAAGAATCCATTGAAATCTTCTCTTCTCAACAATGCCATTTCCTTCATTTTCAACCTCTTCTGATGCTTGTTGATGGCAGTATTTCCCCGGCTGCGTACTAAAAACATGGAGCCCCAAGAGGAACACCAAGAAAAAGGGGTTTCTACTGCAAGAAAATCTATCTTGTAACATCAACAAGCTTTTATATCATTCTTTATATGACCACAACAAAGAAAACAACAAATCTTCACGCAACATCATAATAAACATCTCCCATGGCTTTATCTTCAACAAAATTGATCATGCTCTTCATATTCTTCATAGAATCCATTGATAGACAAAGACAACACAAGAGAAACACCACTTTGAATGGAAATAAATCACATAGTATTCATCTTCATTGTCTTCATAGTCTTCTCTCACAATCTCTCATAGAAAGATACATTGTCTTCATAAATTTGACTATCTCTTACATATGATCTCTCACACCCTCATACACTCTCAATAATACATCATATCCTCACTAAAATATTGAATAATCACTCTCAATAATCCTCATTAGGTCGTGGATACACCTCCCAAAAGGTGTGTCAGATACGAAGAGGCACCAGAGACATCATAGTGTCCTGTGAGATCTGGCTTCTGTCACTGTCCTTCTGTAACCTTATGTGAATCTTCATCAGCTACTTCTTCACTTCAATTAGCTTGAATAGAGCTTCCATTCATCCTTTTTATAAGAAAAAAAAACTTCCCAAAACATCCATACATCCAACATACCACTCAACAGAAACAAACAGAACAGACCATAGAGCAACAAAACAACAAAAGAACAGGACTATAGGACTACAGAAGCACAAAACCTTACAGAAGATCAACAGAGACCATAAAAACCATAAAAACCAAACCAAAACCAATTCAATCTTTCATAAACCTTTTAACACAACCTCAACCATCTCTCAAAACATCCATTCAACCATCTCAAATAACAAAACAAAAACAAAACAGAATAAAATAGAAGAAAATCAGACCTTACAAAACCAAACAAAGAGAATCACAAAACCCTTCAGAAAATCATATCTTCATAAAAAACCAACATAAACCCTTCAAACATACTCAAACATACCAAACACTTGAAAACACCTTCAAACTCAAACAATCAATCACAAAAAACAACCATTCAGCAACAAAAATAACAAAAAATCAGCCCAAAAAACAAATCATTTCCACACTCAACACATGATGAAGAAGAAATCAATGCTCAAATATGCCCACAAGTTTTTTACAGTTGGCTAAAAATTATGAAGCAAAAGTAAACTTGATAACCTTGGAAATGGGGTCCATAGATATTGTACTCAATTGTGATTAGTTGATGATATTAGGAAAAATCAGTATGGATTTCTCACAACTGTATATGGAGTTTATCTTTGATAGATAGCTCATCCATTTACAGGGAATTCCTAGTAAATCAGATTTTCAGCTTATCACCATTCAACAACTCAAAAAGGGGTATAAGAGGTGCTCATAGATATTTGTTTTGCACTTGAATAAAGAGGTTAAAGATCAATCCCTAAATTCAGCAAGTCATCCAGCCTTGAAAGCTCTTCTTGAGGAGTACATGGATTTGTTTGAGGTGCTTACTTCATTGCCTCCCAAGAGAGCAGTAGATCACCCCATTGATTTGGAGTCCAACTCAAAGCCAATTAATAAGACACCCTATAAATTGTCCAAGTGTGAGCATGAAGAAGTGGCCAAGAAAATCAAGGAGCTTCTTGAAATGGGATTCATTGAACCTAGTTCTTCACCCTAAGCATCTCTGGTCTTATTAGTTAAAAAGAAAGATGGATCTTTTAGGATGTGCATTGATTACATGGATCTTAATAAGATCACAATGAAGAACAGGTACCCCATACCTAGAATTGATGATTTTCTTTTAATGAGCTCAAGGGGGCTAGAATCTTTACGAAGATTGAGTTGAGGTCAGGGTATCATCAGATTCGTATGCAAGAGGGTAATGAAATCAAGACCACTTTTAGGACTAATTGAGGGCTCTACCATTTCCTAGTAATTCCATTTGGGCTTACAAATTCTCTAGCTACCTTCTAGAGTCTGATGAACAAGATTTTGCAGCCTTTCATCTTTTAGTTTGTCCTGATCATCTTTGATGACATTTTGATTTATAGTAAGACCCTTCAGGACCATTTATAACACATGAGGAAGATTTTTTATGTATTGAGGCATCATGGACTCTTTGCTAAGAAGAAGAAATGCTCTTTCATACAAATTGAAGTGGAATAGTTAGGACATATTGTCAATGAAAAAGGGATCCAGGCTGACCCAAAGAAAGATTGGCCAACAACTACTATCACTACTTCACTTAGAGGATTTTTTGGTTTATCTTCATTTTATCATCAATTCATAAAGCATTGTACAGCTATGGCACCTCCTTTTACTGATAGGTTGAAGAAGGAAGCTTTCTTTTGGGATGCTTTTATAGATAGTAGCTTCAACCAGTTAAAGGAACTCCTTACTTTTACTCCTATTCTAGTATGCCCAGATTTTTTGAAGGAGTTTACTATACAATGTGATGCTAGTGGTTGAGGTATAGGGGCTGTTTTGTTATAGGAGCATGGAGTGATTTCCTTTGAAAGTCACAAGCTTACAAATAAGGAAATGGCTATGAATGTTTATGACCAAGAGATATTGGCTATCTTGCATGCAATAAAGAAATGGTACCATTATTTGTATGTTAGTCAATTCAAAGTTCAAAGTGATCATAGGGTCCTTAAGCATTTCCTCACTCAGTCCAATCTTACTCCTAAGCAGCATAAGTGGGTAGCTACATTACAAAATTATGATTTTGGTATCACTCATATGAGGGGCAAAGACAGTGTAGTGGCTGATTCTCTTTCTCATATGTGGGCCTGCAAAGTTTCAGCAATGATTGAGCTACATAGTGACTGGATTGAAGAATTACAATAGGCTTATATTTTGGATGAAGAGCTTAGACATATTTTTTAGAAATTACAACAAGGTCTCATGGAAGATAACTCGCATTATTAGCTTCAAAATGGTCTAATTTGGTCAAGTGGCAAGATTGACATTCCCTCTACTTCTTCTTTTACACAAAAATTTATGGAGGAGTTGCATTCTTTGCCTTTAGTTGGGCATCTTGGAGTTTTCAAAACCTATGACAGGATCAACAAAAGCTTCTATTGGAAAGGACTATGGAAATATGTCAAAGAAATAGTATATATGTGGTGGTGGAAAGACTCACCAAGGCAGCCCATTTTATTCCAATCAAGACCCAATTTACTACTTCTCAAGTGGCCAATCAGTTTATGAAGCATATTTTTAGATTACATGGATTACCATAGGTGATTGTTCATGATACAGATTCAAAGTTCATGAGTAACTTCGGCAGGCGGTATTTACATCCATGGGTACTAAATTGGCTCCTTCTATGGCCTATCATCCACAAACTGATGGATAGATAGAAAGGGTAAATAAGTAGTTGGAGACTTATACTCGCCATTTCTATTATGATGCCCAAAATTCATGGGATTCTTGGTTACAATTGGTTGATTTTGCCTACCACTCATGCTAGTATTGGAGTTTCACCCTTTTAGGCTATGTATGGTTATAAGGTGTCCTTACCCATAGTCATCTTTAATGAAATAATCAATTCTCATGTGAAAGAAGAATTGGAAAGAATGAGGACCCTTCTTCAGCAGTGTAAGATGAATCTTAGGAAAGCCCAAGACCAAATGAAGATGTATGTAGATGAGAAGAGGCAAACTTTAGAGTTCCAAGAAGGAGAAGTGGTTTTGTTGAAGGTGCCCAAGTTTCGGTATTCTACTTTGAAAGATGGATCTAGTAACCAGCTTGCTCATAGATTTTATGGACCCTACAGAATCCTAAAGTGCATTGGAGACTTGGCATATAGATTGGAGCTACCCTCTTCCACTAAGATTCATAATGTATTCCATGTTAGTCAGCTCAAGCCTTTCTATGGTGATCCTATTTATACATTTGATGAGCTACCACCTATTGATAAGGAAGGCCTTATTCAGTACATCCCAGAGGCTATCATAGGTCAGTGTGAGAAGAAGCTTTGATCTCACTCCATCATTGAAAATTTAATCAAATGGAGAGGTTTACCACCTGAGGAAGCTTCTTGGAGGCCCGATTCTATATTAGACGAGTTTCCTTACCTACGGGACACATTGGTGTGGCTGAAACTTACTGAATATGGATCCAGTTATGGTGCAAACAGGGAATGATAGCATACTGTTTTAGAATAACTTTTATTCAACCTAGTTTTGATAATTATGCCACCTACATAGGGTCAAATTACTCTTCAAGAGCTACGTTTTGACATGTGTCACGCTTCGTTTGGATACTTCTATCAAAAGTTATGGCAGATTTGGTTCAACTGGATTTGCTTATACAACAAGCTATCTATTTTATTTTGACTTCATCAATTGAAAACTTTCAGGCTCTAAGTACTCTTGATCATGTATATAGCTGAGTTCTACTTTCATTCTTCCATTTCAGTCCATATGTCTTTCATCTTTCATTCATTTTCCCATTTGTAAAGTTGAAAACAAAGTAGTACTCTGTTTTATCCATCCTTTTCCAATCTTTGTAAGTTTGTTTTTTAGGGCAAAAACCCTTAGGACGGGATGGATTGTAAGAAGTTGAGAAGAATAGTGATTTAGTATGCAAATAATAGTAATACCACGTCACACTGACATAAGTATAAAAGGAGGGGACATGTAAATTTTTCTCATCTTATGACACATTAATACATTACTATCATTCTCCTCATTACCTTGCTCTCAGCTTCAATGGCTTCTTACTTCTTTACGTCTTTCTCTCTCGTATTCTAGTCTCTCTCTCTCCAGTTCACTTCTTGACATATATCTTTATACTTTGTGCACATTGTATTGTGTGAGAAAGAATAAGAAAAAAATCAACAAGAAGATGTTTTGGGCTCCATATCTCTTCTTGTATTCTTAAGTGAGCTTCCTCTTGTGTGTATGGCATGTACAATAGCTTAAGCAAGTCCCCCCACCATGAAATTTGTGACATGGTATCATAATAGCACCAATAAGAGAGATTGTTTTTGAGGGCTAAAGTGAAGGAGAAAAAGCAAGGACTCAAGAAGTAAGCAATGGGTAAGAAGCTCTCCCATTTTTTCACTCTTTCTCTTGGATAGTGCCTACGGAGGCACCAGAAGCAGGGCATAGCAAAAATCTTACATTGATGTGAAATTTGGTGTGCAACTGGAGCACTGTATATTCTACAACTAAGCTCTTTGGAGCTTACCATTGCTTTTTTGGTCATTTGAAGCTGTTTTGGCCCCTATTTTAGACCCTCAAGGTTTCTAATAGTAGTTTCAGAGTATACTATGATTTTGGTTGTATTGATCGAAAGTTGGTGCACAGGTTATGAATTTTGAATCTATAAGTTCTAAGGCATTTATCATGAAGTAAACACAAGTTTTCTCTACAAACTGGTTGTAGATTATATGTACTGTTGAGTAGTCATTGAAAAGGGCTGCTTGATGTATTGTTGTGCACTTGTTGTGAAAGGTTGTAGAAAACTTACTTGCTATTTTATATCAATTTTATAATAATGGCAGAGAATAGTGGAAAACCCATCATTGAGAAGCTAGACAAGAATAAGTACCCATCGTGGAAGTTCCGTATGATGAACTTCCTTATTGGAAAAGTCCTTTACGAGTTTTTTTCAAGTGAAGAAAAGGAGCCAAAGCTGAGTGACCTTGCAACTATAGATGAATTAAAGGCATGGAAAGAATGGAATGCAAAGGACAAAAAGGTGATGTATTGCCTATCTACAATCATCAATAATATTGTGCTGGGGCATATAAAAAATATGGAAAGTTTACATGTAATATGGACCACATTTGAAAATATATTTTCTGTGAATGCAAAGGCATGGGAAGATTTGGCTTGAGAAAGAGTTGAATACTTTGAAGAAAGGAAAAATATCTATCAATGTGTATATTTTGAAGGTGAGAAGCATTGTAGATGCTTTCACAACAATTGATGCAATTCTTGATGATTATGATTTGGTATCATCTACTTTGGGTAATCTTAATAATGAAAAGGCTTGTAAATGTTTTATTACTTTTATGTATCTACTTGGGTGATCTCTCTCATGATCATTGAAGAGATTAACATACAAGGTGAATCATCTGAAAGAAGTGGTAAATATATGCAAGCATTTTACTCAAGTTTAGGAAGGAAACATAGCAAATCCTCTTCAAGAGGCCATCGTATGGGACATGCTGGTGATAACCAACAAAACAGGTTAAATGAGCAGTTTGATGAAATGCAAGTTTTAGGAGGACATGGAAACTGTAGAGGCAAGGGGAGCTCTAAAAGAAGAGGTGGATGGAAGAACATAGGTTTTGGCAATTCTGGTATTGTTTGTCATTATTGTACCAAAATAGGTCGTATTGCAACCCATTATTATGATAAGAAGGATGACATCCACAATTGTAAATTGTAGCAAGAAAACTATGCATAATCTTCATGACAGAATGAAGACAAAAAATGAGTGTTTGTTTGTTATGTAGCATATGATAAATGTTGTTATAGGAAAGAGTACACATGATGATGTATGGTATGTTGATTCAAGTGCATCTAATTATATGATCAATCATGTTGAATGTTTTGGAGAGATGTATGATTTACAAAATCAAGGTTATGTGTAGACGGGTGATGATTCATGCCATCCAACTTCGCATATTGGAAAAGTTTCCTTGTCCTTACATGATGGTCAAACAAAGAGACTATTAGATATATTACATGTGCCATCCATTATCACAAAGAATTTAGTGTCTCTTAGTCAAATGGTAGAGCAAGGGGAGTTGTAAGTTCAATTTAATACAATAGATTGTTTTGTAGAAAACTTTAATGATAAGTGCAAGTTGGTCACAAAAGGAAGTAGAGTTGGCTGCATATTCACTTTAGATGCTAGAATTCTTGCTATGAATGCTACTATGCATGCCAAAGAAAAAGGAGTGTTTGCAGACATTGAAATATGACATAAATATATTGGACATGAAAATATGCAAAGGCTAAAATTAATGTAGTCCAAAGGGTTGGTTACAAGGTTGCTTTTAAAGTTAGAGAATTTTCTAAAGTGTGTGAAGCATATCAGTTTGGTAAGCAAGCAAAACAACCCTTTTCGCATGATAGAGATGTGAGTAAAAATATATACTTAATATTGTACATACATATGTTTGGGGGCCTACACACAACATATCTCTTGATAGTAGTAAATATTTGTCACATTTATTGATGCTTGTTTAAGAAAGCTATGGGTATATTTCATGAAGGAAAAGAGTGATGTATTTGAGCACTTCAAAACTTTCAAGGCTGATGTTGAAACAAAAACAAGCTTGAAAGTTAAGTAGTTGAGGTCAAATGGAGGGGGAGAGTGCCTCTCTAATGAGTTTACTAACTTTTTGAGGTCTCATAGGATAAAGAGACAGTTTACTTTTAGGTATACCCACACTAAAATGGGTCACAACAAGGAAAAATAGACATATTACAGAACTTACATATGCATTGATGGTTGAAAAGAATGTACCAAAATATTTTTGATTTGAAGTTATTCATACTACTATCTATATTATGAATAGAAATCCCATAGTTGTAGTTCATGAAATGACCCCCAAAGAATCCTTTATAGCCAAGAAGCCCGATGTGTCACACTTGAAAGTGTTTGGCTGTATTGCATATGTTCATATGCTAGATGAGTTGTAAAAGAAGATTAATCTAAAGGCTAAAATATATATTTTTATTAGATATTATTTAGAGAAAAAAGGGTATTGTTGCTATATAGCCCTACCATAAGTGAGTTCAAAGTAAGTTGGGATGTTATTTTTTATGAGACAAGTAGTTGGTATGCATCTAGTGATGATGCATTGGATGATGATAATGATAGTAATGTGCAAAAAGAAAAGTAAGAATCATGAAGTCTTAATGGACTAGAAACATCATCTGATACTACATCTACAATTAGCTCTTGGTCTGGGAGATTAAGGAGTAGCCCCACATCTTTAGGTGCATCTACAAGTATTGCAAGTAAAGACAAAGGAAAGAAGAAAGTGTCAGATGTAATGATGCATCTACTAGTCATTTGGGATTTGATGGAGATTCTATTGGTTTATAGAGTTTGGATGAGGATCTTGGTATTCCTTCAATTAGGACACCATGTGTAGAGAGAGCACATGGCAATGTAAAGATTCCATTGAGTGATCCAATAGTACGCAGGTCTAGCAGGGTCAGAGACCCTGTAAAAAGATTTTATTTTTAAGGTTATGCAACTTACCATTATGCTTAGATGGTAAAGATGGTTGAGGATAATAAGCCCACTTGTTTTGAGGATGTTATTGGTAATGCTCATTGGGATGTAGCAATGGACGAGGAGATGGCTGCATTAGAAGCCAATAAGATTTGAGATCTAATACCATTACCTAAGGGCAAGAAAGATATTGGTTGTAAGTGGGTTTACAAAATCAAGCATAATGGTGATATAAGGCTAGGTTGGTTGCAAAAAGCTATACTTAAACACATGGTATAGATTATGAAGAGACATTTAGTCTAGTTACTAGAATGGCAATTATTAGATGTGTGATTGCTTTGGCAATAGTCAAAGATTGGAGTTTGCAGCAAATGGATGTTAAAAATGCTTTCTTACGTGGTCAATTGCAAGAAGAGGTGTATATGGATTAGCCAATAGGTTATGAGAATTTAGAGCATCGCCAAAATGTGTACAAGTTGTTAAAGAAGGTGCTCTATGGGCTAAAGCAATCACCTAGAGCATGGTCTAACAAGATCCGAGAGTACCTTGTAAACATTGACTTTTATGTTTCATTGTCACTTGTTCAACGATCGCAATACGCTCTCCATACTCTACCTCAATTACACCCATTCTTTAATAGCTGATATGTTGGCTTCAAATTACTATATGGCCTATTCATACACATGCAAGATTGCTAACACTTCTTCATTGTAGCATCACACTTGCATCTACACACACACACACTCTCTCTCTCTCTCTCTCTCTCTCTCTCTCTCTCTCTCTCTCTCTCTCTCTCTCTCTCTCTCTCTCTCTCTCTCTCTCTCTCTCTCTCTCTCTCTCTCTCTCTCTCTCTCTGTGCTTCAATAATCATTGTGATGTATACGAGATACAATGAATTGAAGGTTAGTGATCTTGAATTTTTTAACATCAAAATTGGAGTAGCTTGGTATATGAATATCCTTTGCCAAAAGTAAAGTTACAAAATGCGAGCTTCGATTGGCAAAAATAAACTTGTCAAAAACATGTTGAGGCACATTCTCCACCCACAACCACTCACATCTTGATTGGGCTGTTATGGGACTCACATAATCCATTTTCTCATTATATCCACAAGGTCCTAAATAGCAAGAAGAGCCTCCATAGAGATAGCAAGCTTGCATGCAGACCTAGGGACACAAGCCCTAAGTTTATTCTCAAGGACACCTTAAAATAACACAAACAAACCTCAAATGAGAGACATAGATACTTACTATCGGGGCACTTTCATGGTAGCCTTTGCCAGTAGTATTTGCAAAGTAATATACATTTTCTGCAGGTCATATAATATAAGACTCAAGTGATCCCTATTTAGTCATCAAACAAGATAAGAATTCCAAAGCACTAGCACCAAAACTAGGATAGAAGAACCCAATGAGCACACAAACAAGCAATGTAATTGATCAAGAACTTATTGCTCATGATAGGAAATGAAAATGACTTGCAAATAATTAATCCGCATGGAGAAAAATCTCCTCAAACTGATGGGCTATAATTATTAATGTAGGGCCCTCGACACTAGTAGTGCAGGACTAGTGGTAGCAAAGAAACAACATAGCTATCCAAAATGGGGGGGGGGGGGGGGGGTTTATGAAGATGATTAAAGCAATATACCTAATGAGATGAAGGATAAAAATGCACCAAAAAATAATAATAAGAGCTTATTGTTGTAGGCCAACAATGATGGAGTTAGTCAATGGCTCTAAATGAGGACAAGAGAGCACGTGAATGTCAACATGGTCAAGCTCAACCCACACTTGATTCCCTCTCAATGATATAATGGCCCCTATGTGGGAGCCTCTATGTCTAACAACATGGCCATGCACTCCCCAAGGATGGTATTGAGCTTTCTCTCAAGAACGTGCCCCTCCTTCATCGAAATTGGTGGTGATTGGCAAGCTTTACCGGGGCCAGTTGTAGTAGAGGTAAAGGATAGAGACTGTGCAACAGAGATGGGGGTTTGTGGCTGGTGGGTCATGGTTGGGGGCACTTGGGAGTAGGGTTGGGGCTCATGGGATGGGGGAACTTGGGATTGGGGTTAAGGCTTGACGAGCTTGGACTTGGGCTCATGGGATAGGGGAACTCGGGCTAGAGCTTGGACTCATGGGGTGGGGGCATTTGGGGCTCGAGCTGAGTCTCGTGGGGTCGAGGTACTTGGGCACGGGTCTGGGGCTCGAACTTGGGGCTTGTGGGATAGGGGCATATGAGGCTTAGCCTTGAGCTCAGGAATGGGCTTATGGGGTATTTGAGGCTTGAGCTTAGGCTTGGGCCTATGGGGCGAGGGTACTTGTACTTGAAGCTAGGGTTGGGGCTCGGGGTCATGGGGCTCAAGCTCAAATGAGAGCTCAAGCTAGGGCTCAAGTGAGTGGGGCTCAGGCACTCACAAGCCTTAGTGGGCTTGTGGGGCTCAATGGACTAGGTAGGCTTGTGGGGCTTGATGGGCTAGGGGGGGCTTTGGGGTTCGAGTTGGGGGGACTTGATGAGCTCGGGTTCTACTCATGCTTTTTGCAAGTGTCAGTCTAGTGGGTTCTATCTGGGGATCGGGCTCTTCCATTTCTAATGTTCACTTTAATCGTGTGTCCCTCTCATGTCTATCAGGGGATCTCAATCTAGCTCGTTATTGGTGAAGAGGTGGGATCATAAAATTTCTTGCTTGTGATGTTACGTGATCTTCATAAGATCTAGAAGCCTATCATACCATAGTCACAAGTGGTGCAAGCTATCAAAAACTTTGGGCATGACCGTCATCGTGTGGACATGGGCTACAATAAAATATGTGCCTTAAAAAATTTTGATGATGAGAAAGTCTTTAGAAATCTCCTTAAGTGTGAGAATTGCCAAGATGATCCATCACATGTCTATGGCCACTAATCACAGATTTCCTAGGCCAATCTTTGAAAGGGTAGGAGTGGTATTGTAGACTACATTGGCCTCTTTGTCATGTGTAGCTTGTTAAGAAATGTGCGGCGAGCATGATATCTTCTACATATTTTGTGGGAGGGAGTTGGGCGTGCCATGAATGTTGAATCAAGGACCCTAAAGAGTGACCACAAAGCCACAAAGATACACTTGTGGACCCATTGGTGGTGACCCTTGATGACATAGGACACTAGATGAGGGTCACCATCAAGCAATAGAGGCTGCCCCTTTTCAAAGGGTAGCCACAGCTACTTGGGGGTGACCCTCGATAACAAGGACACTAGAGAGGATCACCACCAAGCACCAGAGGCTACCCCTTGGCAAAGGGTAGCCATGGGCCACGTGGTGGTGACTCTTGATGATGACAAGGACATTGGGCAAGGGTCACCACCGAGCAACAAAGAATACCCCTCGGTAGCAAAGGGTAGCCACGAGACACTTGGTGATGACCCTCAATGACAAGGATACTAGACAAGGGTCACCACATAGTGATAGAGGTTGCCCCTACTCATTTGTCCCTAGGCAAACCTGAGCAAAGGGTAGATGAGCTACTTGGTGGTGACCCTCAACGACAAGGACACTGGACAAGGGTCACCACCAAATGATAGAGGGTGCCTCTAGGCAAAGGGTTTCCACAAACTACTTGATGACCAGGATACTAGACAAGGGTCACAACCAAGTGATAAAGGCTACCCCTAGGCAAAGGGTAGCCAGGAAATACTCGGAGGTGACCATCAAAGATCAAAACACCAAAGGGTAGCCAGGAAATGCTCGGAGGTGACCATCAAAGACCAAAACACTAGACAAGGGTCACCATCGAGTGATAGAGGCTATTCTTGGACAAAGGGTAGCTAGGAATGCTTGGCAGTAACCATCAAAGACCAAAACACGAAAGAACAAAACACGAGATGAGGGTCACCACCAAGCAATAGAGGCTTCCTCTAGGCAAAGGGTAGCCAAGAAGAACTGCTTAGCAGTGAGACCATTGAATATCAAAACACTAGACAAGGTTCACAAGCGAGCAATAGAGACTGCCCCTAGGCAAAAGATAGGCTCAAAGATAAGAACATCGAATATGTAATAATAGGTCATAGAAAAACAAAATAGTGATTTAACCATCAACAGGTTGCAACGGGATTGGCACTATCATCACAAAGTTACTTCTTTTGGGACGACCTCCCCAAGCTTTCACACCTTAGCATCAGTAGAGCCATTGTCTTTTCATGTCAAAAATACAAGTTCACACATTCCAATAACTTTTATTGACAATTGGCCATCTAAAACTAAAAGTAATACAAAGAACAATCATTTCTATTTACTTTCATTCAGTCTTATTACAACAATCAAACTTATCCCATGTCTTTCTGACAAGCAAAAATGGTGGAGGAAAAGAGGCCTTGGTGAGTCACCCATCATATGGCTATCTCATTGCATTGATTTCTTTAAGAATTTTATTATTACTCGTCACTTGCATGATTATCTTTATCCATCTGGCTTCACTCATTGTTTCTATTATGACTAACATTGTTTTTCTTTGTAGTGTCAATGGGTCCAATGGAGAGTATGAAAGGTTCCACAGATAGCATGCAGATTCACAGTATTAACAAGCTTGGCTAGCCTAGTGGAGGGCATGAAGGTTTAGCAAATAGTTGGCCGGTGGGTGAGAGTTAGAACAAAGGACCATGCCAATGTGGGATTAAGAAAACAACCAAATGCTTTTTGAGTCCATTTTAATGGAAGAGATCATGTATTAACCAGTTTAGGGTGTGGGGGTCAAGTATTGAGTGCTTTTGAATTAACAGGTTCAAGGAGAGGGGATTGAGTATCAAATTATTTTGCATTAATAGGAGTTATTTACAAATGATTAAAGCATTTTTTAAAGTGTTCCTCCCACAGGGTATCGCAATTAAAGTATTTTTAATGATGCAAACAACAATTTGTATTAAAAAGGACAATAGATATTACTACTAGGATAAAAGGCCATTACATTCCATATCATAACATTAGTTAGATTTTGTACATATGGGGGAATTTGGGATACATACAAAGGAATCTAGGGTGCTCCCCTATGCATCCAGGGTGCTCCCCCCATGGGTTATCACCATTACATAAAATTAGTTAGACATTTTACATATAGGAGGAATCAGTGATGCATGTGAGGGAATTCAGGGTGTCAATGGATCCGAGGTGCATATGGGGGGGTTTGCAATGCGTATGGGGGAATCTAGGATGCATATGGAGAAATCCATCCAGATGGGGGAATTCAAGATGCTCAGAGTCTGAGGGGGCACACATCAAATGCACTGGCACTGGCATTTTGGGCCTATTGGATTTGGGATTGGCCTGAAGCTAAGGCAAGAGAAGCAGATTCATCATCCTATATGAAGTTATCACTTGCACAACTTTTGGCAAGTTTAACTTACTAAAGCCTACACAATGTTTTGATTTTCTCCCTTCTATTACTAGTTGACAGATTTGGGGATTGGATTTTTGCACCGTTTGTAGATTTGGAGGGTTTCCATGGAAGCAAGGGGTGGGGTGTCCATTACTAAAAGTCCCAAATGTAAGTAAGAGGGGTCAGGAACCACCAATGTATCAATATATAGGGGAGACCTGAGAAGGCTATCATGTAGTGGACTTGAGAAGGCTATCATGTAGTGGACCTTGGTCTATAGAACCTTGGAGCCAGCAAAGAATAATCATTATCGAGATGAGAGAAAGATCACCCCTCTACTAGCAAATGATGAGCATGATAGATTGCTAGGGGGTATAGGACAAAGGAACTAAGTCTCACACTATCTACAAATCCAATATGAGTTGTGATGCTAGTGAAAAATGGCAGGCATCATGTCCAACAAGACATGTCATGACAGGTAAGTTGATAGAAATACCAAAGGTGTCAAAAATAGACAAAATAGCAGTCAAAATTAGGCCTTGTTCTTCATAGGGCAAGGCCAGGAGCTTCAAGGATGCAACTGAGAGTGGTCACCATCGCCACTGTTGATATGACGATGTGATGGAAGTAGGAGAGCATGTGGATCATGTGGCAAGGAAAAAATGCAATAAAAGTTACTATAGAATGATGATCCCAAATCCCACATTCCCCCAAAAGAAAAGAAAGAGAGAAGCATAAAAAAATGTCCCTTTCATTAATTTCAAATTCCAAAACATAACGACCACCCATGCAACCAAAAGGGTTAATCACATTAACATCATGGAGGGTCTAGTGATCATACATGTGTATTTTTCATTGCCAAGGATCGCTCAAAAAGAGTTTAAGATTTAGAACTTCAACAGGATGCTCTCTCTTACCACACTCATGCTCAACTGCTCTCTTGATCTCCTTCAATCATGCATGCCCTCTTGATCTCTCTTACATCTGCTCTCATCTAGCTCCTACTTCACCCTTGCACTCTTGACCTTATGATAGATGCATAACAAATCAAGGATCTTTGATCCAATGATGGACATCAGCTCTTCACATGAGGAGCCATCCAACAATGTAATTGGTGTGTGCTATTTCTAACCAAAACGAATAATGACTTCATACATCTAGATGCTCATCAAAAGGATGTGTAGTTTTGTAAAGGGGATGCCCTCAATAATAGTTTAGGGTAGGGCTACCTATGCTCATAGAAAGCCATCTCTTTCTAGTGCCTTTTTGTTATAAAACTAGTTATTTTCTTGCCAAAACTATTTGGGGTTAAGCTTCTTTCTTTTTTTCACTAGATAGACTTGTTTGTGACACTCATTAGGGTAAATCAACAATGGTCACCACCAAGTGACAGGTTCCTCCCTCTTTGCAAAGAGATCCCGTATTGCTTGCTAGTAACCCTTATGTGCAGTGAAGCCCGCATGGGTCGCCACCAAGAAAGGGAGGCATCTCCCTCTTGCAAAGAGAGCCTATATTGCTAGTAACCCTTATGTGCAATGAAGCCCACATGGATCGCCACCAAGAAAGGGAGGCATCTCCCTCTTGCAAAGAGAGCCTATATTGCTTAGTAGTGACCATCGTGTGTGATGAATCCCACACAGATTAGCATCAAGCAAGGGAGGCACCTCCCTCTTAAAGAGAGAGCATGTATCACTCAATAACAACCCTTATGTATGGTAAAGTCCTTTAGTGGCACCATCAAGCAAGGAAGACCACTCCCTCTTATAGAGAGAGCGCGTATCACTTAGTAGCAACCCTTATGTGCAGTGCAACTCTTTAGTGTCACCACCAACAAGCAAGGGAGACTGCTCCCTCTTGTGTGTGGAGAGAGCTTGTATCACTTGGTAGCGACCCTCATGTGCAGTGACACTTGTATGGGTCACCACCAAGTGAGGGAGGCACCTCCCTCTTACCAAAGAGAGTTCATATTTCTTGGTAATGACCCTCATGTATGGTGAATCCCTTTAGTGTCACCACCAAGTGAGGGAGGCTACTCCCTCTTGTGGAGAGAGCCCGTATCACTTGGTAGCGACCCTCTGTCCAATGAAACCCACATGGGTTGCCACCAAAAGTAAGGAAGTCATCTCCCTCTTGCAAAAAGAGTCCATATCACTTGATAGTGACCCTTGTGTGTGGTGAAGCCCTTCACTATCACCACCAAGAGAGGTAGGCCACTCTTTCTTATGGAGAGAGCCCATATTGCTTGGTAGTGATCCTCATGTGTAGTGAAGTCTGCACGAGTTGCCACCAAGTAAGGGAGGCACCTCCCTCTTGTAGAGAGAGCCCATATCACTTGGTAAAGAGACCCTCATGTGTGATGAACCCCTTCAGTGTCATTACTAAGCAAGGGAGGCCACTCCCTCTTGCAACGAGAGCCCGTATCGCTTAGTAGCAACCCTTGTGCATGGTGAAGACTACACGGATTGTCACCAAGTGTGGACAAGTGTGGAAGGGACCTCCCTCTTATGGAGAGAGCTTGTATCACTTAGTAGCAATCCTCGTGTATGGTGAAGCCCTTCAGTGTTACCTCCAAGTGAGAGAGGTCACTCCCTCTTATAGAGAGAGCCCATATCGCTTTGTAACAACCCTCATGTGTGGTAAAGCATTTTAATGTCACCACCAAGTGAAGGAGATTACTCCCTCTTGCGAAGAGAGTCTATATCACTTGATAGCAACCCTCATGTGCAGTGAAGCCCTTCAATGTCACCATTAAGTAAGGAAGACCTCTCTCTCTTGCAAAGAGAGCTTATATTGCTTGGTACTGACCATTTTACTGGTGAAGCTCGGATGGGTTACTACCAAGTGAGGTAGGCCCCTTCCTTATACAGAGAGATGCCATATTGCTTGGTAGTGACCCCTTTTACTTATTTTCTTTTTTATGAACAAGAAACAAGATGAAACATAAGCTAGATTTTGAGGATGATGTGGAGGAAAGCCCATATGAGAACTTTTTTATGTTCTTCCACAGCATGCACACTCATTCCTGTGCTCATGAGTTGTCTCATATGTTTACTTTGCCATTTCCTATTGAGAATGTTTTGTGTTCTTGTATGAATGTACTAAGTGTACACATGGACAAATATTGAAGAGTGATCTCAAGTGGCACATGAACATAGAGGGAAATGAATATGTTCACACTCATGACTTTGCTACCAACAAAGTCGTGATGAGAAAGTTAGTCATCATGGTACTAAATAAATTACCTAGCAATGCACACAAGGACACATAGTAAATGCCCAATACACTCAAAGAGATGTCATCTTTTGCAATTACCCCCTTGCATTCCTTTGCTATTTGCATCTCCTAGGGAATGAGAATGAGTCAGAGGGGGCTTCATAAGGATCACGTGCTAAGGACAAAAGATAGCATTCCATTACGATTAGAGAGGTTGAAGAGGTGGATGAGATGATGCCCTTTGATGCAAAGCAGGAGAGAGGCTACTCTACAAAGTTTTGATTGAGCCCTAGCTACCCTTGACAACCTAGAGGGTGTGCAATCGGTTGACGCATGCAAGAAAGGAAGCCTTTCCATCTCATGCCTATCTACATTTACTATATCAAATGGCCAAGACTATCTTTTGTTAGCTAACATAATGGATTCACTAGACATCTATGAGGACTATAGTTTAGCTGCCCTATCTCTTGACTAATTCTATGGTCGAAAGCATTGAAGTTGAGATCAAGGCTTATAAGTGGCAACAATTGCCTATTGAAGAAGAAAGAGTTGCAATAAT
Organism: Lygodium microphyllum; assembly: GCF_053477565.2. NCBI lineage: Eukaryota > Viridiplantae > Streptophyta > Polypodiopsida > Schizaeales > Lygodiaceae > Lygodium > Lygodium microphyllum. Next base: position 139,483,648 of record NC_141140.1, on the reverse strand, counting down.
TAAAAGTTTTGGTCTAACCAACATGGGAAAGTATGAGGTGTCAGATACACATGAGGATGGGAGTGGCATAATCCCATTGTGAATGCCATGCTTGCTTGAAGGCGATGAAAATCAACATGTATTTAGTTGATACTCTCCTTGTTCCTGGTCAATGATAGTTCTTGTTTTTTTTAAAAGAATTCATCCTTGTGACTAGGTCCTTGTGTACAACAACAAATTTCCTAGTTATGCAGGGGGCTTAAGGACATTGGCCACTAGTAGCTCCAAAGTCGACAAGGCACAGAAAAGATGCAGCTCTTTCACAATACATTGGAAAATTTGATCACACAAAGGTAGATGATATGCATACATGCAACTATTATGTCCTACAATTTATTATAGAGAAAGATTGTATTATTTTGAGAGAATGATGAACATAATGTTTGTTGTTATAGATTATAATTTTTCACAATGAGTATTCCCCAACAACGCAAGGCTCCCCCTTTTTGCACTAAAGGTGTTGACTAGGTTTTGTGGAGGCTATCCCCTTCTAGTGAATGTAGAGAAAACAATTTTGGTTGAAAAGAGATTTGCATCATGGGTGTTTGGCATCGGGTATGGATGCCAATGTTTAAGGGATCCTTACTATATATCATATGCTACTCATGGCATTCCAGCAAAGGTCGAGCACATGCATAATCTGCATCCTTACTAGTGAATGTAGGCTATCCCCTTCTAGTGAATGTAGAGAAAACAATTTTGGTTGAAAAGAGATTTGCATTGTGGGTGTTTGGCATCGGGTATGGATGCCAATGTTTAAGGGATCCTTACTATATATCATATGCTACTCATGGCATTCCAGCAAAGGTCGAGCACATGCATAATCTGCATCCTTACTCGAAAAGATAATTTTTTTTGTGTTAGATGAAAGGCGGTGTTCCTATGAAGTCATTGCCTCCAATAATGCCAATGCCACATATACAACTACCAACCTCAAATGATGAGGATGATGAAATGCCAACAAAGAAGATGAAGCCATCCTCTTCAAGCCAATGTAGGGAGGAATAAATGCTTGTATTATCCACTCTTTGAGCCCCATTTTTGGCCTTGCCTCTCCCTAGAGACCAACAATTGTAAAAAATTCTCATTTGCACATGAATTATTGTAAGCTTCTTGTCTCATTTAATGCAAGGGCTATATCTGAGTTTTGACACTTTCTTTTACTTCTTTTGCTCTTGTGCCAAATTACTCTATAAAATCACTAGACAACTTTCAGTAGTTTTTTGTCTTTTGTGCACCACCATTATGTCCTATATGTTTGAAGTACCTAGTCCTGAATGGGTTAAAGGACTTCTCCATTCCTTGAGTGGACCAAATCAACTAACTCCCATATTGCCACTGCACAAACTAGGGACGATGACTATAAATAATATGTTGTTCATGAGAAATGAAAGATGGGGCTAGTTAAGAGCTAAGCAATAAGTTTAAGGGGTAGAAACCTAATATGATGTTCCTTATTATATATTGCATGAGATTATCTACTCCCTAGGCTGCCTTCATAAAGGCTTTGAATACATAAACACTATGTTTTATCGCAATACATAAACACTATGTTTAGTGCTTTGACTAAATTGTGTAGCACTTTCCATTATCTATAATGTATTGAGATGTCAAGCTCTGCAACATGAACTAGCACCCAATATGTATCTTGGTGATGTGGCAGGATATTATTCATTAGTATGTTAGGTGACTGGCATGAGGATACACTAGTGATTCTGCAGCTGGACTATAGGCATATAGTCCATCCTTGGTTATGGCATATTCATTGTGCTACCTCTTCTTTCCTTAGTAACCATGTGTATATACATTATGGCACTTTCATACTGGTCTTTTATCATGTTGTAGGCTTAATTCTTTTGTGTGGAAGAAGAAAGAAGAAGAATATTTTAGCTCTATCTTGGTGTATTCTCAAGTCTCCATTGATTTAGTATGTGTGCTCTTAGGTTCTTCACCTCTCTCCCCTCTTGTTTATTTTCATGGTATTAGAGTCATTCCATGGCCACATGGAGCTTGATTGAAGGTTGAGGTGAAGGTATTGGAGCACGAAAGTAAGCAAGCAAGCAATGGGTAAGAAGCTCTTCTACCTTGTTGGATTTGCCTTGGGTTATAGTTGCAGGAGGCTCATGAGGCTGGCACAGCTTTCCTATTGTGATTTTTGGCATCTGAGGTCAATTTGACCTCTGTTCTAGACTTGCAAGTGGTCTTAAAAGTAGTTTCTAGATATACTGCAATTTTGGCTATATTGGTTATTTACAGATACGTAAGTTACAAATTATGAATCTGTAAGGTTTTAGGTATTTGCTGGGTTGGAGATACAGAATGCACTTGCATACAGATTAGAGATTACAATTATTATTTTGCAATCAGTGAAAAAGGCTATTTGTTTAGTTGTGGTGTGCCTAGTATTAGCTTGCTTGCAAATTATAATTTTTTGCAAGTTGTATATTTTATCAAAATGTTTGATAACTTCACCAAATTGTTAGCAAGAAGTTTGATAAGAACAATAATCTTTCATGGAAGTTCAAGACAACAAATTCCTTAAAGGACAAAGGCATTTTGAATTACATTGAAGGAGACATGGCAGTAGCACTCAAAGTTCCTATGTAAAATGCTACTGTAGAACATGTAAAGGCTAAAAAAGATTGGGAGTTGATGTAAAGTCATGTATTGGTTATCTATTAGTGTCATAGATAGCATGATGGGCTATTTGTAGGAATCTAATATCCCTACTATGGTATGAAAGACTTTGGTAATAGTGTTCAAAGTAAACACAAAGGCTACAAAGCAGTAGCTCAAGTTAAAGTTGAACCAAGTGAAAAGAGAGAGCCTATCCATTAATGATTATGCCTTGAAGATCAAGAGTATTGTGGAAGCTCTTGGATCTATTAGTGTGGTAGTTGATGATTATGATATTGTGGTGCATGCTTAGATGGACTTGGAGATGAATACAAGAGCTTCAGGTCATCTATGAATATGAGGGATGATATCCCTAGCTTTATAGACTTGATTTCTATGTTGATACTTGAGTAGAAAGACCTTGGATTAGATTCCTCTTCTTCTCAAGAAAGAATAAGTCTAAACATGTGTTTTACTCTTGTGGTGGGAGCTTTCGCTCAACCGCCAAGACCCACGGACCACTTATTGCTTCAAGCGTTTCAAGCGAGCTCTAATGGCTATCTCTCACCTAGGCGACACGCTGTCGATCCTATGAGTGTAGTGAGCTTACCTTGATGTCGATACGAGTTTCCTCCTCTCTCGCACACCCCGGTAGCTCCACGATCCTAGATGCGAGCTCAAGCATCCTCAAGCCTCCTCCATCTCCAAGCTCCATCCTCCATAGCCGCACATGTGAGAAGAGAAGAAGAGAAGAGAAGAAGAGAAGAGGAGATGGTGAAGAGCTTCACCCTCTTGATCCCTCACTCTCACACACTCACTCCCTCACACTCTCACACTCCCTCTCTCAAGAGTACACACAAGAAAGAAAATGAGGAGAAGAGAAGAAGAAGAGAGCTCTTGTTAGCCACACACCAAAGAATGAGCTTCTCATTCACTTTTCAACTTTATATACAAAACCCTAAAATCCCATGGGCACCCATCCCTTTTTTACATGACCGGCCATTGTGGCAAGGTTCTTTTTCCATTTCCCTCTTCTAGCCTTATGCCTCTAGCCTACACCCGTCTAATATTTTACAATTGGCACAGGAGGGAGCCTGGCGCTCTTTTACAAGAGTTTTCCAAGTTTTTTGAGGCGCCTTTCATTTAAAATTGCGCTTTTCGCCCCGGCTTAGCTTTGGAGGTCGCCTGCGTATCTTTGCTATTTTTTCATGTTTTTTTTTCTTTTTCCTTCCTTTTTCCGCCATCTCGACTTGGGGTTAACATTACCCCCCTCCTAGACGGGTGGCAGTCCCATGGCACTTCTATGTTGTTGTAGGTTGGTAGGCAATTGGCCAAGTGGTGTAAAGGTGAGGGCCACTTGGAGACTCATGTGCTTGTGGAAGCTGTGAAATGATTTTTGTTAGAGAAGCCAAATGGATATTGCATGGTTGACGGGGGCCTCCGAATTTGGTGGTTTGTTGCTTTTTGTGATGCCTGAAAGGAGAAGGTGCGGTGCTGTTCCTAAGGGGAGTGCCTACCTCATTGTGTTAGTGCATTGTGCTCGTGCTAGTGGAATGGAGAGGTGGGTCTAAGCCTGGGTGATGTCCCACACTTGAGGACCCCATTTGTGCCAAGGGAGGTGCGGTGCAAGTGGCTTAGGGTGACAGGTCTAACCATAGGCGAGTGTTACCTCCCTAGGTATGTCCTACCCTTGATGTGCCCTAAGCATGAAGTGGGGAAGCAAAAGGGCTAGGGGGTTAGGAGTGGAGCCGGCCGACCGAAGCCACCGGGCACATCTAACTTGAGAACCCCTAGGTGCAATGATCGTGCTTTATGTGGTGGCAGGTGCTTCTACAAGTGGGCTATGTTGTCCAGTCAGTGGAGAGTGTTTTTCGTGCTTTTCCTTTCATGCCGTTCTTTTCTTTGCTTTTACTTTTACTTTTTCTTTTTTGATGTTACAGTAGTGGAATGACAGCCAGGGCCTAATTCTCTTCATCTGAATGAGGAGGGGAAGGGGGTCGGAAGGATTTGCTCAAAAATTGGTAGCTTTGCAAGTATCCTTTTAGATTCATGCAAACGTGGAGAGAGGTGGTGGAGAGGAAAGGGTGATTGCATCTAGTAAACTGGCTGTCATTCATGTCTTCTAGGAGGGCTAGGCAAAAAGAGGGGAGGAGACTAGCCCTCATCATTAGACGAGCCATGGCACATCTATCAATGGCGTTAGGGTCGAAGAAGAGGGGAGGCAAGCTGTGCTCTTGTGGAGTCGAGTCCTGCTTAAGTAATAGCTTAAGTAATCTAAGGTAGTTACATATAGTTACAAAAGCTGGATTGGGGCATGAAGAGAAATTTGTGAGGAAGCGCGTCATAGAGTCATCTAGGCTTTCTGAGTTAAAGAGGAGGGCATGTTCAAAGGATACTACATTAGAGTTATAGATAATGGAAAAGTCGTAACGCCCGTGGAGGGTGGCATCAAAATCCACACCTACCCTTCGAGGGTATGCCATGTATGTGGGGTTGTTACTCTCGAAGAGCAGTGTGTTACAAAATGCCATATAGGCGTGCATACTAATGTCGCATACTCGCCTCCTCCACAAGGGTTGGCTTTTATAGCCATGTACTGTATGTGGAACTTCAAAAACTTTGTTTTGCCAGTAGTCGGCCTCTTCAGTTCCCCAAGAGGTGGGGATCTTCTCTCTCTCTTCTAGCTACTTTTGCCCTAGTCGGCCACCAATATTGATCACCTCCTCCATCACCTTAAGTGGCAAGACCCTCCACAGGCTGTTGGGTAGGAGAAAGCTAAAGGTGAATGGATCATTTTCTTTTTCTTGTCTCTCCCAAACCACTAGCTCTACGTGGAATCTAGCTGGGATGTCATCAGGGCAAGGTGGGAGGGATGCGGACGCCTGCACGACTAGCTTGGCCCTTAATTGATTCCTGGCTTCTTCGACTAACTTCCTGCATCTCTCTTTAAGTGCGGCTTGTCTCTTCCCAGATGGGTCCTCCTGTTGTTGCTCTTGAGACTGTGGCGAGGGGGGTTGTGGGATCACATCCTCTCTGAACCTACCCATGTCGAATTTGAGTTCTGCTTCCTTCCCCTGCCGGTCTCCTTATTGTGCTTCCCCTTCAAATCCTATGGCATCTATTTCCTTGGGGGTTAGGCCGGCCAGCCTTTGCTCTTCCAGGCTCAGTCTAACCTCCGCAGGTTGGGGTGGCATTTGCAGTCCTGCATGCAGGGCTCTGCGTGCAATATTAAGCTTCTTTTATGCCACCTCTAACGATTCTCCCTCCTTTGGGCAGGTGGTGTCCGTGGTTGTGTTGAGGAAGGCCTTTTGTTGGGCACCGAAGGCCACCTGGGTGGCTTTTGCCTTGTTCTCTGCGATGATCTTCTCTTTTTCCACCAGAGGAAGGCGTCGTGCCAGTGTCTTCACCCTTCTTTCATTCTACATGGCCCACTCCTCTGCTGTCTTGTTCATCTCTTCTAGGCTCTCTCCTTGCCTTAGAGCCAGGGTCGTGAGCCTTTGTTCTTGGTCTTCCATGTCTCTGACTAGTTTCTCCTGTTCTTCTTTTTTGGAGTTCAGCTAATCGGTCAGGGACTCGATCTTGTTCTGTTGCTGCTCCATGTTCTATTTTCTTTCCTCGTCCCTAGCATTGAGCTCAACCATAAGCGCTTCGACTTTGGCGGTTTTTGCAATGAGCTCCTCATACTATATGATCAGGAGCTTGTATTCTCTCTGCATTTTCACAAGTTCATGTGTTTCATTGTCTAGTAGCTGCCTCCAGTGCTCTTCCCTATCATCCTTAGCCTTCACTTTTTGCTTGAGATCCGAGATCTCCCTTTGCTGCATGGCTATCATTCTAGTTTTGCCAAGTTGGAAGGCGGCTACTGACTCCTTTTCAGCCGCCAACTCAGCCACACCTATCTTTCATTCCTCCTTAGCTTTCTCCAATTGGGAGAGTAGCTCGGCAACGTACTCGTTGTAGTTAGCTGTTGGCATCATCGTTGTGTGGATTGGTGATGTCGAGGCTTCCACCTTCTGCCGTTTAGGGTCTTGCCTTGATTCTGCATCAGTGGCTGGCCTCTTTTGCCCTATGGCCGTAGTTTTGGTGCTTTGTCCCTGGGCCATTTCTTTGTTGATGAAGTATTGTATCCATGCCATGAAATTTGAAACATTGGCACTGGTCGGGATGCTGGGGGTGATGGTGGTTGGTTCAGTGGGAGGCACCATGAGGGGAGGAATAGGGTGAATTGGGGCTTTACCCTTGCCCTCAATGACAGCGAGTGGCACGATTTTCAGCGCTGCCTGTGTGCTAGAACTAGGCCCTTCTTCTCTTTGCAGGCTCAGATTCCCCAATTCATCTGCCCTGCTTTGTTGTTCGATAAACCGGCTTGTAGCCTCAGCCAGGTCTTCTTCCTCCTTTTTGTATTTTTCTTCCTTTTCCTTCTTTTTTCTCTCCTCAGCCTCCTGTTTTGACACCTTCTTTACCTTCTGTAATTCCTACTTTTCATTTTCTTCTTCCTATTTCTTCTTCTTCTCCCTCTCCTTGGCCTCCTTAAGGGATTCTTTTTTGGCCCTTTCCAAGTCCTCTTTCTCCTTCTTGCGGCCTTCGTCATCCTTTTTCTTCCTTTGGGTTGTTTTCTTCTTGGGTTTCTTGGTCGTCTTCTTGCTTTTCTATTCTTCCCCTTCTTCCTCGGTCTCAGTTCTATCAGTGGACCCTTCTTTGTCCTAGTGAGGGGGCGACCTATTCAGTGTTTCTCCTTCTCCTTCTTCTGCATTCTGTGTCTCTTTTACTACCTCCTGGATGAGCGCAGTCAAAATGCTTTCGTAGAGCCGATAAATGAGACCTTGGACGAGACCTTCTTCCTTTATGTGGCCCTGGAAGCTGGAGACTCTCCACCTACTGGTGTACTTCCCAAAGCCAGTGCTTTAGCCACTTGGTCAATGGTTTTTTGGACATACCCATTCTAGTTGACTTCATCTAAGGTGTGGGTTGCTACATTCTCCAGCATAGGCACACTGATTTGATGCATTAAGGCGTTGTAGCACTGGCTGGAGAAGAGCGCGTGCACTAGCTTTGCCTGTAGCCTAGCTTCAGCATCAGGGATGTCGTGGATGCTGATATTGTCATTGGTTAGCACCTCCTCTCTTTTCATTTTCAGCATGGTGTAGACATCCCTTTTCTGTTTTTTCTCTATCTTCGGTTCCAATCCCAACGCCTTCTCCACCAAGGTTGGGTTCAAGTGCACCTGTACCTATTTAGCATTCTCTCCCCTTTCCACCGATACAGTGCCGCACTCCTGGTCGAGGTCGTATGTCCTAAGAAACTCAACACACTTTGTGTGGTCAGGCTCTTGTGCAAATTTCTCCAGGTACCTAGTGAGGTTGCACTACTCAACGACTCTCTTGGCTACTTCCTCCTTCGACACTACTTTTTCGATGTTCCAGATGGTCCGAAACTTCAGTTGATTGTAGGCGCGGTTTTCTAGGGATATGCCATACTGTGCTCTTTCCTCCTCCGTGAATGGGAGTCGGTGGGCACGGTCTTTTGCGACATTTTATGTTCCTATCATAAACCGTAATTTTTGTTAGTGCTTTCCATATAGTAATTTGCTAATTGCTGAAAAAGAAAAACTCTATGCTTTTTGAATGAATTCATTAAGAACCAATGTAGATTTTCCTTTTCAAACTTTGACTTTTTGCTCTTTACTTCAAAGTTTCCATACCCTTTTTCCTACCCCATCCATTTTTCATAATATATGTTTATGTGTTTCACTAATTTTGATTTGATTGGCCTGATTTGATTCACCTTACCCCCTCCCTGATTCGATTCACCTTACCCCCTCCCCTTCTAGCTTGAGAAGAATCCTTCCTAGGATTTAGGGTCAGAAGGGCAAGGGTGTTCAGCATGGTGGTATAGGAGTTACTTGTGAAGGAGCCAATCATAGAACTAGGGGTTGTATTCTAAGTGAGCTTCACGGTCCAGATCAAAGGGTTGAATCCCCACTTGCGTGATGTATGTGAGATCATCTGTTAGGAAGTCACCAGAGTTGACACAGCTAGCAATGTGTAACTCTTCCTCAGTCAACAAGTGGTCGGGGTAGGGGTGTCCTTTGATGTGTTCTTCCATGGGTCGGCCCCAAAGAGTGGTTAACACTCTATGTGAGATTGGCGCGACATATGTGGGGTCGCATTTTGATGTTTTGATAGTGCAGTGCTGTTCAGCGTTGGTCATTATGCGGCGCCCTTTAACTTTCCATTGCAGCCTAAGAGTGTACCAATGCCTCAAGAATGGGGAGTCTGTATCAGCGAGCTTTGATAATGCTGTGATTTCTTGATCGGTGATAGCAGAAGTGGTTCGCTAATCGTATGACGTGATAAGGCGCTGTTTGATGGCTTGCTCCTTGGAGATCTTGTTGTTGAGCAATTCAACAACGGAGTGAGAAGCTTTTGCGAATGCGAATTCAAAGGTCTCCCAGGAGCGTGGCATCATTTTAACTTCAGTTGCAAAGGGTTCCTCCAATAGTCCTAAGTCCAAGCGGTCGTAGCTTAGTGCTAGCGACATGAAGGTGGTGTCTAGTCGTTTAATACATTCCACCACGTCATTCTCGGTATCCTCAGCGAGGTCGGCAGCCAGCGCTAAAAAGGACTTGCGCTCATAAGAGGGTGTAAGGCCGACGGGTGGTCGAGGTTTGCTAGAACTAGAGCCTATGACAACGAAGAGTTGCAGTTGAAAGTGTTCTTGAGTCTGCGGTTGGGCTGCTTGGATTATGGGTGGATTAGGAGCAGCCACAATTGACAGACTGTTGCATTCAGATTGGATTTGGGGAGTCAGATTGACTTGGTCGGGTGATGAATCTTGTGACGGAGTCTGTTGTTTGGGCCAATAGGCTTGTGTGACTCTCTTGGGTTAAGGCGTGGATGAGTCGGATGGCTGTGGTTTTGGAGAGTATTGTGGCTTATGGTTTGGAGGGTTTATGGGACTTGGGTTGATCAAGCTTGAGGGCGGCGTATGAGTAGTGCCTTTGGCCGTGTAGGCCTTAGGGATCCACAGCCAGGTGTTGCCCACGTAGTAGTAGCCTTGCGCATGCAAGAGGGCTTTAGGGACCCATCTTTGCTTGATTATGCGGCACTTTCCGCTTGGCCTCCTAGGTTTAGAGTTTTTGGTTTTGTGAGGATAGGAGCGTTGACTCCTAGGCGGCGGTTGCGGCTGCTTAGGCTGTCATTGAAATCTAGGCTGTTGGGCCTTAGGTTTTGCTGTTGTGGGCTGTGATTCATGAAATCTGGGAGGTGGCGGCTGCGCACTACCCCCTTCTTGGACTTGGTTACAGATATTTCTACCGGTGGCATTATGGATAGTGATGAGGTCACACAGCCCTTGCTGAAAGCTGTGACAATGCGGACGTTGCCTATTGCGAGGTGGATGCACTGCGACTCATAATCAACATTGCCGTGAGTCTGTGTTTTGAAAGTTCGCCCTAGCAGCGACTCTGTGCTTGCGTTTTTAGCATTTGGCAACACGTAAAAAATCATTGGGACAGTCTCAGACTCGATAGAAATGGCGGCTCTACACTTGCCGAGAAGTGCGTAGGAATGGGCCCCATATGGGCTTAATTTCGCATTAGTGGATTGAAGTGGTGGTATGCCAAGTTGAGTCCAATGATCGTGAGTTAAGCCATTGAAGTCTGCTTCCTCGTCGATCAAAGCGTTGAGAGCGCATGTTTGTTTTGCAGTGACCGTGATATGGAGGTATGCGGGCTCTATGGCTTCCTCATCCTCATCATCAACCTCAGTGATTGTGGCCACTCGTATCTTGATAGGCAATTCTAACATCGGGGGCTTGTGCAAAGGATGGGTGGGAGGGTAGTACCTCTTGACACGACTGCCATTGAAGAAGCCTATGCCCTCACCGTCTAAGGTCTTGAGCTCGACATTGCCTATGCAACTGATCGCACGAACTTTGAAAGGTCCAAGACCTCTAAAATTCATTTTTTGATTATGCCCCTTAACTGAGTAGAGGAGCACTAAGTCGCCATGTTCAAAGTCGCACTGCTTGACATGCTTGTCAAACCAACTCTTGCGTCGGGCCTTCTCACATATAAGCGCATGGGTGGCTAGAAGGCGAGTCTCTGAGAGGCGTTCGAGTTCAACCAGGTGTTGCATCCATGCCTCCTTCCCTTCCCATCATTCTTGAAGTACTATTCTCAGGCTAGGAATGAAGAATTCTAATGGTAGAACTGCTTCAGTTTCATAGGTCAGCTTGAAGGGGGTTTGACCGACAGTCATTTTATAAGCTGTGTGATAAGCCCACAAAGCTGCCATTAGCTTGTTGTCCCAGTCGCTGCGTGAGGCTAAGACCACCTTGGTCAGGACATTGACAAGAATCTTATTCGTGGATTCTGCCTGACCGTTTGTCTGAGGGTAGTATGGCAAGGATTTGCGACGGATGATGAGAAAGGTGGATAGGAGATGTGCTATCACTTCGTTGATGAAGTGCGTGCCTTGGTCACTGACCGGTTCGATGGGGCAGCCGAATCGCGAGATCACTTGTTCCCATAAGAACTTGGCAGTCTTCCTAGCGTCATTTTTTCATGTCACTCTTGCCTCTGCCCATTTCGTGAGGTAGTCCGTGGCCACAATGATGTACTTGGCCTGTGAATACTATGCCACAGGACTGATGGGTCCTATAAAGTCAATTCCCCATTTTTCGAAGGGTTGTCATGCAATAACTGGGGTCAACTCCATCTGATCCTTGTGAATCGGGACTTTTGTCTGTTGGCACTCATCACAATGCTTGACGAATCGCGTTGCATCACGAAAAATCATGGGCCACCACAGTTGAGATTGCAACACCTTTCGTGCTGTCGTATCTCCGCTAAAGTGCCCTCCAGCAATGTCGTTGTGTGCCTCTGAGAGCACATCGTGCATCTCATATTCGCATACGTATCTGTGCAGCAATCCGTCTTTGCCCCAGTCTATAGAGTTGGCCTGCGAATCAGCTGATAGGGCTGGATCTTAAGGATTAATCGCCTAAGTCGAGCTTTTTCTATCGATCGATCAAGCAGTCCGTGTTCAAGCACTTGGACTATGTTATCCGCCCAATATGGCATTAGGTTAGCCTTGAATAAATCTCTCTTGTTGGACAGGTTAAATAGATGGGCATCGGATAATTCGTCAACAATGCCTTATCCAGCGGCTTCTCCCGTGGGAATGTGTGACATATGGTCAGCCATGTAGTGTTGTTTTCCTTTTTGTACAACCATAGAGAAGTCGAATTCCAAGAGCAGAAGGATCCACCGTCCTGTAGCACAAGTTTTGTTTACTAGATAGAGCAGGGCTTGATGGTCCACAAAAAAGGTAAAATGTGTGGCCAATAGATAGTGCCGGAATTTCTTCACAGCAAACACCATGGCTAATCCTTCTCTTTATGTCATCGAGCAGTTCATTTCCATCTCAGTGAGTTGTCTGCTAGCAAAGCTCACTGGATAGTCTAAGTTGTGTTCGCCAGGTTGGCACAATACTACCCCCATTCCAAACTTAGAAGCATCGATATGCACGTGGAAAGTAATGGTCCAATCTAGGGCTCGTAGAATTGGTGCTATGGTTAGAGCCTTTTTCAACTCTTCATATGCTTGTTGGCATGCCTCGGTCCATTCGAAGACAATTAGCAACTTGTACAAAGGTCTGGTGGTCAATGCATAGTTCAATACAAACCACCGATAGTACCCTGTATCACCTAGGAAGCATTGAACTCCCTTGTAGTTGATTGGTGGTGGAAGGTCAACAATAACCCTGACTTTCGAGAAGTCAGTGGCAATGCCATTCTTTGACACCACGTGCCCTAAGATGCATACATGTCTTTACCCAAAACTGACACTTTAAGGGGTTCAAGGAGAGATGATATAAGCGACACCACTCAAAGACTGCGCGGAGTTTGTCTAAGTGTTCAATCAAGGTCGAGTGGACACAGAGGTCGTCGACAAAGACTTCCAACTCCTTGCGAAGCATATCTTTAAAGATGGTGCACATGAGGCGTTGGAAGGTGGCAGGGGCATTAGTCAACCCGAAGGGCATGACTATGTAAGCAAAGACGCCCCACTCAGTGGTGAAGGCAATCTTTTGCATGTCCGCAAGATGCACTTGCACTTGGTTGTACCCTGAGAAGCCGTCCAGAAAACTATAGGCTTCCTTGCATGCCACTCTCTCAAACATGTGCTTGGTATATGACAATGGATAGTTGTCTCTCTTAGTAGCAGCGTTCACCTTCTTGTAATTGACGCACATTCATATTTTTCCATTCTTCTTCATCACGATGACTATGGGCGATACCCAGTCTGTGTGTTCAATTTCTAAATGAATCCCGCTCTCATTAGCTTATCAATCTCCTCTTTGACAGCATGAGCGTGTTTTGGATTCATAGGGTACAGTTGTTGCTTGACCGGCGTTGCGTTTGGCGTCATGGGTATGTTGTGAGTCACGACACTCGGATCTACCCCCTTAAGCTCTTCTAAGGACCAAGCGAGCACGTCTATGTACTCTCGCAAGAGAGCGACAAGACTCGCTACTTCTTCCTCAGTCAAGTCATCGGCAATGAAGACTGGTCAGGGTGTTTCCCCTTCCTGGGCTAGGTTCACCTCCTTGACCTTGACTAGTCCCTTGATTGGTTTGCTCGTTTGCCCTTGATGCTTGGCATCTAACAGAACTACTACCCTATCTCCTTTTTTGAATTTTGTAAATTGTTTAGGGAGGTCCTGGGGTTTTCGATGTTCTTCCGTTCGTGTATCCCTAGGTTGTTTTGCCTTTTTTTGCCTTAATCGTCTGCACCTTAGATGGACAGGTAGGTCCCCCTTGGTGCGTCTGGTCGTGGGGGCGGCCTAGGGATTTTTGGATCACTATCCGAACTAACCTCCAACTCAGAGTCAAACTCCCCGTCCTCGTTAGAAGAGGTGGTCTCCCTTGGTGGGCGCAATTCGAACGGCGACTCTGTCCTAAGCACTGATGTCGTTCCTGGCTGGGCTAGGCCTACTTGCTCAAGGTCTATGGCTCCTACGTGTTCCAACCAGGCACAATCACATTCCATGCGCATGACTCCTCGCTCTATCCTAAAGATACTCTTTTTCTGCGGCTTGGAGTCTACTCATATTTGCTCTATTTCTTATCCTTCAGTGTCGTATTCCACGGTATCTACCTCACCCTCACTTTCGTCACTGAAGGATTGGCAGTCTTCGTATTCGTCGTTAGAATCCTCTTCGTTAGACTGCTCGTCGGCGTGGTATATCTCTTGTCGTTGGTCAGGAACTAGGGCCCAGTTATACATGCGGTTTAAGACATGCACTCTAGTCCATTGCCACTTGGATTCATCTAAGAGATCCTGGAGTGGTTTGAAGTTTGCAGTTGGATTGCCAACTAGCTTGTCCGTTAAGTATTCCAATATCTCATGGAGTTCTCTTTGTTGGTTGGGACTTGGAAGTTGACAAGCTTAGGTTTCCCACGAAGTGTTCTGGCCATCATGCAGACTGGTACGGAGGGTGTGTTGTTAGACTTGCCGATTGTTTTGATGGCTTGCTCATACGCCTCATGATCTGAGAATGGCAGGTCGATTGTAGCAAGGATGTGCATCCAATCCCGCTCGTTCTCTGGGCATGGGATATACTTGGTTAAGGGCCCATAGGACTTCTTGACCTGGGTGTTACCCTAGAGCATAGCAGAGATGGTATCTAAGTCGACTGGTGAGGTCTTCCGAGTGTCCATCTCTATTCTCACGGCATCCGTTCTATTGCCAAGGAAGATCAAGCCGTTACCCCAATCTTCGATGACTCTAGCGTTGCGCATCCAGGGTTGGCTTAATAGGATATCATAGTCCACTCCCTTCATGACTATAAAGTCCACAGAGAATTGGACACCTGCGATCTTCATTGGCCAATTCTTAAGCACCCCGAATGGCTTGACTCTCATACCGTTTGCTAATGTGACATTAAACCTAGCACTTTCGACAGGTAGGTTTCCCCAAGTCTGAAGCACCGTGTGGCTAAGCACACTAACCCTAGCTCCCGTGTCCACGATTCCCTTTCTCGTTGTATCACCTAGGGCTAGAACTGGTAAGACCGCATGCATCTCGAAACCTTCCCATAAGGCATTGACGTGTAAGGATTTAGGCATAGAGTGCAGCGTCAAACTCGGTATTTGCATCTCTGCATCATGGTCATGAGGGTCTGCCACCCATGACCTACTCTCGTGACCCTTCAACCCATTGCTTAAGATATTGCCATAGGGTGGGATGCTGCCTAAGCAAATCTCCCAGGCTAAGTGTTACAGGGGTAGTCACCAATGTGGTCAGGAGATCGTTTGTCTTTCTCCTAACCTGGATTGTCCTGGCCAATGGCCATGACTGATCTGTGGCCCTGTAGCATCAAGGCTTGGCCTTAGTGACACTACTTACGGTGCAGTTGCTTCTCCTGACTTTGGTTGAGGAGGTGAGATTGGCATGCTTATGCTGGAGAGATCATTGATCTCGTCCTCTATGATGGGCTCAGCATCTTTTAGATGCTCTTGAGCCTCCTTCACCCATTCCTTCACTTTTTCTATGGCCTCTAACTATCGCTTTGGATGCGGGTATTCCCCTACCTTAGCACTTCCCTTTTCGGCCGTCTTAAGGGTTGAAGGTTCTGCCTCTGCGTCAAATACCTTCTTTCTAGCAAGTAGAGTTGTAGCACTCTCCGTTTTTAGTGCGATTTTAGCTTCCGACCTCTTCTTCTTCCGCCTGTGACTTTTCTTCCCTATTGAAGCTGTGTCAAGGTTGCTAGGTCCTGGCAGTGATATGCCGGCATGCTTTGTCTAGGCACGGGTCATGATCGGCAATGGGATAGGTGTAGCCTCCCCATCGAGGTTCTCAACACCAAACTGCCCCAATGGGACAGATGGCACATTGGCTGAGCTAGAAGATGGCTTTCGCTTTGGGCAATCGACGAAGAGATGAGTGATTCCACCCTTAGCACACCTTTGGTCAGCCTTGTCTCTGTTTTGTTGCTCCCTTTCAGGGCAGCATGATGAGACATGACCTGGGTGACCACAAGTCCAATAGGCGATTGGATCCTGCGTCTGCCCTCCTAGGCCTCTACCTTGTCCTCTTCCTAATGCCATCACCAGCATGGGGCGATAATCCATGAGGACAGTGTTGCCCTCATCGTCATGCGAGACGTAATGACATATGTAAGTTTCTTTCTCATTTGGTTCTTCCATGTAGTGGACTGGAGCATCGCTCAATGGATGGATCACGTAAGGACCAGGTGGTTTGGGTATGCCAGTAGGGTTTATATCCATCCTAGGAATAGCTGGCTTAATGTCATTAGGCACAGGAAGGGCCAATGGGGCTCCCCTTCCGAAGAATGGCTGCGGCCTGTTCGCTAGGTAAGGGTAGCCGTAGGGTTACGAGTATGGAAGTCTTCTTGGTAATCTACAATGCGTGATGTCATGACCGAACCTACTGCAGTTAGCACAAGGTCTTGACCTAGGGTCTTGACACTCGGCTAGCAAGTGGTTTCTGCCACAGTATACGCATTGGACGTGTGGGCGCGTTGGTTGTCTCAACATGTCTTGCAACTTGGCTAACTCTATCTTTACATCAGCCAAGTCTTGGTTTGTCTCAATGGCCTTCCCCTTATCTTGGGATGATGGGATTGATGGCTCACTAGAAGCTGACGCTCTCTCTGAGAGCTTCGTGAGTTGGTCTCTTCTAGGTTCGAGCTCCTGGAGCTCCGCTCTTTTAGCTGATCATCGACTCTGATGGCTTCCTCAAACACTCTAGCTAGCACGTCTCGCTGCAAGCTCGAATTGCCTGCCAAAGCCTTATATAACTCATCGTCTCGAATTCCGCTGATGAATACAGTCGAAACTGCTCTTTCAGTCGGTCGCTCACCCATAGGGATTCTCTTAAAGAGACTCCTCACGTGGGTTACATAGTCGCAAATGTCCTCCTTCTCTTTCTGATTGACGTTCATCAAGCGTACTAGCAGATTATCGGAGTATCCAGGCTTGGCAAATCTCTTAATGAAGAGATCCTTGAGGCCATTGAAGTTGGCTCGTTCTGCGGCATCTAGGCTTGTATACCAAGTCATTCCCTTGTTGTTTACCGCAGCACAGAGGAGCGGGAAATGAAAAAAAGGAAATAGCAAAAGTCACAGGACAAAAGGAAGAAAAAGGCACCTTAACTGGTAACCACACCCAGAAAAAACTAAAAGCACGAGCACGACCCTCAGGAAGTCTTAGAGTCGCCTAAGGAAAGTAAAAGAGTAAAAAGCGCACCATTAAGTGTAAAAACGCTCCCCAATCCTTGTAAGAGAGCGCCAGGCTCACTCCTATGCAAATTGTATGCATTAATTGGGAATAGGATATATTAGAACGGTGGGAAATGAGAAATGGGCCTAGGCTAATGGCCGGCCATGTAAAAAAAGAGGATGATCGCCCATGAAAAGTAGGGCATGTATATAAAGTTGAAAAGTGAATGAGAAGCTCATTCTTGTGTGTGGCCAAAGCTTCTTCTTCTTATTCTCTTGTTTCTTGCCTTCTTGCTTGTGCTTGAGAGAGGGATTGAGAGAGTGTGAGGGAGTGATTGTGTAAGAGTGAGGGATCTTGGAGAAGAAGCTCTCCATCTTCTCTCTTCATCTTCCCCTCCTCTCTTCTCTTCTCTTGTCTCGCGCGTGGCTATAGAGGATGAAGCTCATGGGAGAGGGATTGAGGTTACTTGAGGTTGCTTGAGCTTGCCTCAAGGATCATGGAGCTACTGGTGTGCAAGAAAGAGGAGGGTACTCGATCGAGCATCAAGGTAAGCTCACTACACCTGTAAGGTAGGCATTGCGCGTCGGCTATGTGAGAGGTAGCCATGGCCGCTCGGTTCGAAACACTTGAGCAATAAGTGGTCCGTAGGTATCGGGGTAGAGCTTGAAGCTTCCCTCCATTTTGGTTCTGTTGCTGGGACCAACGGAATCGAGCCTTGAGCGCCGCACGCATCAAATCGAGCATAGAAGTAGGGTTTGCAGCCCGAACCGGTGCTCGAGATAGCTAGGAGATTTAGGAGGTTTTAATCCATGAAACAAGTAAGTATTTTGGTTTGTTGGAAACATTAGTGTGGGACTACCATTCTGCATCTCTGTGTTGCATTTTGGCTGCACTAGATTAAGGCTAGATTAGGTTAAGAAAAGAGAAAACAGAGGTTTTGGCTTCTGCTGGAAACAGGGTAACAGGGGACCAGATTCAAATTTATGGGTAAAACAGGGAAAAGGGAATTGGCTTTAAGGTTTTACAATGCTAGGAAAGGACCTTAAGAGGCTTCGGAAGCCAGGACAAACCTCATTTCACTGGTTAGCTTTGAGAGAGAGAGAGAGAGAGCTTCTGGTTACCAGGAAGAGGGAGCGCTACCACGATTCTGGGTGCCATCGATTTGTGCTGCTCCAAGTGAGTCTGGTGTTTCTTAGTAGTGCCCTAATCAGATTTGGAAAGTCTCTCATGATTGTGTACAACAGGCGTCAAGAGGGATTGAAACACGTCGGAATTGCGCTTGCTGCCAGACGCAATCGGACCAGGACTCAATGGTCCGATTCCCAGAATCAGACTACCCGAGTCTTGGAGTCGGACCGTCCAATTCCTAGAATCGGACCGTCCGACTACTAGAGTCGGACCAGCCCTGTCCGATTCCCAGAATCGGACAGTCCGATTGGACGTGCCACGTGGCACTCGGACCGCCCATCATAATCGGACCACTCTATCCGCCCATCATAATCGGATTGTCCGACTACTAGAGTCGGACCATACCTGTCCTACTGCGAGAATTGGACCACTCTGTCCGACTGCAAGAATCGGACCGTCTGACTCCTAGAGTTGGACCAGCCTTGTGCGATTCCCAAAATTGGACCATCCTGCTAGAAAGAAAAATGAGGATCTTTAGTTGACCTTGCCACAGACCTGACCCCCAGGACACAACCCTGAACACCCCCAAGACCCAGTTTGACCATTAGAACCTCAGAGACCAATCGAACTTAGAGCAGAATAGAAAAAAACGCAGCACAGACCTTCAAAAAGACCATGGAATAGGTGGGAACTGAGCTTAGAACTCAAATCAGGCTAAGAATGTGGAGAGAAACAGCGTGGGGTTTGCATTAAATGCTTTCTGCATCGGCACTTCACTCTTGTGTTCCACTAAGTTTACATTGCAAGAAAAGAGAAAAGCATGTTTTTGCACCAAGCACCACGAAAGCACTAAGCATAACGTGTGAATAAGGACTGCAGCTGCTTTCAAATAACAAGGAACACATTAGGATATATAATAACATTAAGGAACCCACTAGTAGGAGAAGACCCCAAGATTTAGACAGGTGCCCGAGTGCCCTACTAGTAGGACCTGGAGAAGACACGAAGACACGGAAAGCAACAATATAGAGGATTGGACGCTGCCAGAGCTACTTGGATTGATTGACAACCTCGTGGAGCTGGAAGCAGAAACAATGTCGGGATCAAGAGGCAAACGAGGAGAGGACCAATTAGACTTAGGAGAATTTTCAACCTCAGTCCAGGAACTGGTCCACAACTATGATCAACTCACTAGGACAGTGATCCAGGTCAGCAGACCTGTAGAGGAAGTGGTAGCAAACCTGGAAGAAGAGAGAAGAGCGATCAAGAGAGCACTAGAAGGCATAATTGCCTACAACCATGAGCAAAGGGCTAGAAGGCTGTACTACAGCAAGACATAGATATGTACGAGGCTAGACGAGTGCTAGACCTAGCTGGAGCGGCCAAATCCAGACCGAACGTAGAGAGGGAACGGGCAATAGAGGCTGACATGACATTAACCAAACTGGTAGCAAAGTGACTCTTGGACAATACGTCCGTTGAACAGAGCGCTACTGCCCTAGCCACCGCACTACTATCGGGATTGGGAGTCACGCAAGGGGCTAAAGGGTAGGCTAGAATCCCCATCATAGCAAAACAACTAGCTAGATACGAACCTAGCAGTGACCCGTACAGCTTCATGGAGCAGTTCGAGCAAGTATGTGAGGCAAATGGTCTTACTGACCCTGGGCAGCGAGCTCAAGCTTTCGGCATGTGCTTAGGTGATAAGGGGAGGACCTAGTATTCTAGTCTAGATGACTCAAAACGTACGAACTTTGCTCGCCTTAAGGGCCTCTTCATCAAGAGGTTTTCAGAGGTAGGGTATTTGGATAACCTCATTGTTAGGTTGATGAATATCAGTCAAAGGGAGAAGGAGGACGTTAGGGATTACGTCACTCAGGTGCGTAGCCTCTACAAGAGAATCCCTACCAATGAGCGACCTACCGAGAGGGCAGTGTCTACAGTGTTCATGAACGGGATTCGGAGAGAGGAGCTCTACAAGGCTTTGGCCAATAACTCCACCTTGCAACGAGACGTGCTAGCTAGAGTTTTCGAGGAGGCAATACGCATAGATGATCAACTCAGGGAACGCAGCATGAGGACTACCAACCAAGGAAGTGCAAGCCAGAGGGACCCTAAGAGATCAACTACTTCGAGGGAAAAAGCAACTGCTAGTGTGCAGGATAAGGGAAAGAGTGTAGACCACGACCAGGGGATGGCAGAAATGAGAATGGAGATTGCACGGTTGCAAGATCTCGTGAGGAAGCTTGTGAGATCGCATGTACAATGTATATACTACGGCGGCAATCACCTCCCAGTTGAGTGCCAAGATCCTAGATCTCGGCCGTGCTCAAATTGCGGTAGATTCGGGCATGATGTAGTGCATTGCAGAATGCCGAGGAGATTCCCATATGCACAGCAGTACAACCCTCCATACTTAGGTAATAGGCCACCCAATTTCTTTGGGAGGGAGCCCAGTTAGCTCTTCCAGCACCGACTGACTCAAGACCTGCCGTGCCTAGGCTGGAGATGAACCCAACTGGTATACCCAGACCACCAGGGCCTTTTATAACCCACCCATCTAGCGATGCTCCTGTTCACTTTGTGGAGGAGCCTAATGAGGAAGAAACATATGTCAACCCGTACATATCCTATGACGAGGAGGGCAACCCAGTCTTGATGGACTATCGGCCAGTGCCGGTGATGGATTTAGGAAGAGGAAGAGGAAGGGGCTTTGGAGGGCCAGCTAAGATCCAGTCACATGCTGGACTTGCGGCCACCCAGGCCACATTTCATCACGCTGCCCAGAACGAGAACAAGCTAATAAGGACAAAGCGGATCTTCGATGCACAGAGTGTGGAATCACACATCTGTTTCCTAATTGTCCTAGGCAGAAGCCATCAACCAGCTCTGCCAACATGCCATCGGTGCCTTTGGGGCTCTTTGTAGTAGAAACCTTTAACAGTGAGGATACATCCATCCCACTACAGGTTATGACGCAAGCACAAACAAAACAGGCAGGGATCTCTTTGCCAGGGCCAAGTAACCTTGACGCAACCTCAATAGGAAAGAAAAGCCGGAGAAGACGGAAAAAGAGAACCGATGCAAAGATAACTCTTAAAATCGAGGAAGCGACTACGTTAGTAACGGGAAAGAGGGTCACAGACGTAGAGGCAGAGACCTCAGCTCCTAAGACAACCGAGCTAGGGAGTGCCAAGGTAGGGGAATATCCCCACCCCAAACGGCAGCTCGAGGCTATAGCTAAGGTCAAGGAGTGGGTCAAGGACACCCAAAAGCACCTCAAGGATGCTGAACCCATATTAGAATATCCTATTAATGATTTCTCCAGCGTGAGCACACCAGTCTCACCTTCAAAACCACAAGCTGCGAGCATACCTACACCATTGGGGGCAACTCAGCACAGCAAGGCTAAGGAGAAACGTGCTAGGGCAGACAGAACACATGGCCTAGAAATGCTAGCCTTAGGGGAAGACAAGAGCCCAGTAGCCTCCTCACAACCTTGTTGTCTACTCCAGTAACTCTAATCTTGGAAGACCTACTTAGGCAGAATCATTCCTTATGGCAGGAGTTAAAAGACTCGATGGAGGGACACACAGGACTTGCAGATGCTGATCAGCAAGATCATGATGTGGTTACACAGATCCCAAGTCTGACTCTACACTCAACTCTTAAGTCTTTGCACATCAATGCTTTTTGGAAAGGCACTGAAACACATATAGTTTTGCCCATCCTAGCCTTAGGAGATATGACGCGAAAAGGAATTGTAGACACAGGCGCAGGTGTTAGTGTACTAAACCATGCAGTCTTAGAGGCATGGGAAAACCCTCCTGTAGAGACTGCTAGGTTTAATGTCACGTTAGCAAATGGAATGAAGGTAAGACCATTCGGGGTTTTAAAGAATTGGCCAGTAAAGATTGCTGGTGTGCAGTTTTCAGTAAACTTCATTGTCATGAAGGGAGTGGATTATGATATACTATTAGGCCGACCTTGGATGAGGAATGCGCGTGTCATTGAGGACTGGGGCAATGGTTTGATTTTCCTAGGGAACAGAACTAGTGCAGTAAGGGTAGAGATGGACACTTGGAAGACGACCCCTGTTGACCTAGATGCCATCTCAGCTATGCTGAAAGGCAATACTCAAACATCCAAGCCCTATGGATCACTCACTAAATATATTCCTTGCCCTGAGGATGAGAGGGATTGGATGCAAGTTTTGGCAACCATTGACCTACCAATCTCGGATGAGGGAGAACTATATCGGCAGGCTGCTAAAGCCGCAACCATGCCAATTGAGGAGCCAATTGTGCCACTCTACATGATGGCGGGAAGCTCACTCAACCCAAGCAAACCAACCTCGTTCCATATCCCCAACAACAAACTAGAGCTTCAGGAAATTGTAGAGTATCTGACCAATAAACTAGAAGGCAACTTGGCTGCTAACTTAAAACCTCTACGTGATCTATTAGCTAAGCCAGAATGGAAATGGACCAAGATCCATGACCTGAATTTGTTATATAACTGGGCTTTAGTCACTGATGACAAGGAGACCGGAGAGGAAAGCTTAGGCGATGATGAGTAATCAGAAGGACAGGACTCTGATGACGAGGAGTACGAGGATTGTCGCTCTACGGGAGAGGAGAGTGAAGAAGAGATAGATACAATAGAGTACGACACGGAAGGAAAAGCGATAGAACAAATCAGGGTAGACTTAAGGTCTAGGAGAGGAAAAACCAGTCAGAATGAAAAAGGAGTCATGCGAATGGAGTGTGACAGATCCTGGCTAGAACACATTGGAGTTGTGGATTACGAGCAAGCCGGAGTGGCATGACCATGGGTAATCCTAGTGCTCAAGTCGGTCGGATGCACCTACTGAACTACGACCCCCTGGGTAAACACCTTCCTCAAGTGAGGGATGCGAGTTTAACTCAGAGTCGGAAGTCAGCATTGAGAGTGATCCCAAGATACCACAACCTTCTACAGTCAAACGCACCAAGGGAGACTTGCCAGTCCACCTAAGGTGCAGGAGGCTAAAGGAGGAGGCCAGGAAGCAAGCAAAGGACTCGGAAGCAAAAAGGCAAAAGAAACCGCAGGATCTACCCAAACGGTTTACAAAATTTAAAAAGGGTGACAGAGTGGTGATTCTGCTAGGTGCGAAAAGACAAGGCCAAACTAGTGAACCGATCGAGGGCCCCGCCAAAGTCAAGGAAGTTAACTTGGCTGGGGAAGGTGAAAAGCGAAGGCTTGTATTCATTGCAGATGACTTGACTGAGGATGAGGAGACCAAACTTGTTGCACTCTTGCAAGAGTACATCGACGTAGGGAGTCGACCCTAGGGTTGTGACTCATAATATCCCAATGGTCCCTAATGCAGTGCCAACGAAATAACAACCTTACCCCATGAATCCCAAACACGCCCATGCAGTAAAAGAGGAGATTGATAAACTCATGAGGACAGGATTCATATATGAGATTGAGCACACGGACTGGGTACCACCTATCATGATTGTCATGAATAAAAATGGAAAAATCCGAGTGTGCGTGAACTACAAGAAAGTGAATGCCACTACAAAGAGGGATAACTATCCTTTACTTACACCGAGCACATACTTGAGAGGGTAGCAGGTAAAGAAGCCTATAGTTTTCTGGATGGTTTCTCAGGCTATAATCAAGTGCAAGTGCACCCCGATGACAGGCACAAGACTGCCTTTGCCACGGAATGGGGTGTATTCGCCCTACATTGTCATGCCTTTTGTGTTGATGAACGCACCTGCGACTTTTCAACGCCTAATGTGCACTATCTTTAAGGACATGCTTAGGCACAAACTGGAAGTGTTTGTAGATGACTTATGCGTACACTCTAGCTGGGCCGAACACTTAGATAAATTGAGAGCTGTCTTTGAAAGGTGTAGGTTGTACCACCTCTCGTTGAACCCCTTAAAGTGCTAGTTCTGGGTGAAACACAGATGCATCTTAGGGCACGTAGTGTCAAGGAACAGCATTGCCACTGACTTTTCTAAAGCCAGAGTCATTTTTGACTTACTGCCACCCGATAACTACAAGGGAGTTCAATGCTTCTTAGGACACACTGGATATTATCAACGCTTTGTACTAAATTACGCACTAATCGCTAGACCATTGTACAAGCTATTGATAGTGTTCGAGTGGACTGAGGAATGCCAGCGCGCATATGAGGAGTTGAAAAAGGCTCTTACTACTGCACCAATCTTATGAGCCCCAAACTGGAACATAATGTTTCATGTACACATAGACGCCTCTAAGTTTGCGATTAGAGTCGTGCTATGCCAGCCTGGTGAACATAACTTAGATTACCCGGTGAGTTTTGCCAGTAGGCAGCTCACAGAGACCGAGATGAACTATTCCACGACAGAAAGGGAGGGGTTGGAAATGGTATTTGCGGTAAATAAATTTCGGCATTACCTGTTGGCCACTCCCTTTGTCTTCTTTGTGGACCATCAAGCCTTGCTATGTCTTGTGAACAAGCCTTACGCTATGGGACACATAGCTAGATGGTTACTCCTTCTACTGGAGTTTGACTTCTCTATGGTTTTACGCAACGGTAAGCAGCATTACATGGCTGACCACCTATCCCACGTACCCATAGGAGAAGCCGCTGGACAAGGCATACCTGACAATTTACTGGATGCTCATCTCTTTAACTTGTCTAGCGAGAGAGAATTGTTTAAAGCTGATCTGACGCCGTATTGGGCCGATGACATAGTGCAAGTGCTAGAGAATGGACTACCTGAGAGACCCATTGAGAAGGCCAGGCTGAGAAGACTTATCCTAAAAATTTAGCCATACCAACTGATAGCTGACCAACTCTACAGGTTGGGACAAGACAGTTTATTGTGCAAATGCGTATGTGAGCACGAGATGCACGATGCATTGAAAGAAGCACATGGCGGAATCGCTGGAGGACACTTTAGCAGGGACACAACAGCCCGAAAGGTGCTACAATCCCAACTATGGTGGCCCAACCTTTTCCGCGATGCAGCTAAATTCGTAAAGCACTGTGATGAGTGCCAAAGGACCAAAGTGCCTGTGTGGAAAGACAAGATGGAGTTGACCCCTGTCATAGCCCGACAACCCTTTTGAAAAATGGGGCATCGATTTTATTGGACCTATCAGTCCTGCGGCACAATATTCCCAAGCTCGCTACATCATAGTGGCAACTGATTACCTAACGAAGTGGGCAGAGGCACGGGCCACGAGGAAGAATGATGCTAGAACCACTGCAAAGTTCTTATGGGAGCAGGTCATTTCATGGTTTGGCTGTCCAATCGAACTTGTAAGCAACCAAGGCACGCACTTCATTAATGAGGTGATTTCCCACTTGCTCTCTACCTTCCTAATAATTCATCGGAAGTCCTCTCCCTATTACCCTCAGGCTAATGGCCAAGCCAAATCCACGAATAAAATCTTAGTCAACGTGCTTACAAAGGTAGTGTCTACTTCAAGAAGTGATTAGGACAACAAGCTAATGGCGGCCTTGTGGGCCTATCGCACAACTTATAAAACGGCTGTAGGACAGACGCCTTTTAGGCTGACGTACGGAACTGAGGCCATTTTATTGTTAGAATTCTTCATCCCTAGCTTAAGGATAGAAGCCCAAGAGCGTTGGGAGGGAAGAGAGGCTTGGACCAATCGCTTAGTGGAGTTAGAGCGCCTAACGGAGACCTGACTCCTCGCCACTCAATCTCTGATTTGTGAGAAGGCTCGACGAAAGATGTGGTTTGACAAGCATGTCAAACAGCGAGACTTTGAACAAGGGGACCTTGTTCTGCTATACTCTGTAAAAGGACATAAACAGAAGATGAAGTTTCGGGGGCTAGGGCCTTTCGGAGTACGCATGATTGGTAGAACAGGGTATGTTGAGTTAGAGACACTTGAAGGCGAAGGAATAGGCTTTTTTAATGGCAACCGCATAAAGAAGTACTATCCTCCTTCCCATCCATTACATGAGCCACCCATTCTAGAACCCCCATTGAATGTCTACATGGCTACTATAACCGACCTTACAGATCAGGATGAAGAAGCAGTGGCACCGGCATATCTACGAATCACAGTCACAGCAGGAGCGATGTATTCTTTTGATGCCTTGATTGATGAAGGTGCCGACTACAACATCTTGATGCATGACCATTGGACACGCATTGGTCAACCGAAACTACAGCCCACTAATGCCAAACTCACCCCGTTTGGGGGTAATGCTTATTCACTCCTAGGGAAATGCAAGGTAGTCGTTTCTATCGAGTCTGAAAGTGTACCAGCTTTCTTCCATGTGTTGCATGACACTAAAGGAGCCGGTAATATGTCACTATTAGGTCGTACTTTCAAGAAGCAAACGAACTGTAATGTGGATTACAACCTAAACCGCATTCATCTTGCTATAGGCAATGTGCGTATAGTGACGACTTTCAGCAAGGGTTGTCCTGACTCCTCCACCATTACGAAGCCACCGGTAGAAACTCCTATGACCACATTTCAGCCCAAGTCTAAACATAATAAAACTAAGGCCTCATGCCAGGCTCTCGACCCTAGGCCCAAACCCACCAAGAGTGCTCACAAGGCCAAGGAGTCCAAGCTTATATGGGTGCCAAAACGGCAAAGACCACATCCGGGTAGACCACCCAAACGTGATTCTAAACGCCACAATAATCAGCCATCACGGCCTAAGAGGCAGTCTAGATGCTATCGACGTAGACACACAACCACGCCGCGATGGATTCCCAAAGATCTCTTGCGAGCACAAGGATACTACGAGGGAAACCCCTGGATTTGGGTGCCTAAAAATGGCAAGTTTAAAAGCTCATCTACAAGCAATCTCACCCCAGTGAGGGAGACTTGCACACATGGTGCCCAAGGCATAGTCAGCAAACCATTGCCCACTGTGGCTAGTAAGCCCCAGCTCATCTATCGACCAAAGAAAACGCCACAAGCCTTAGACTTACCTAATTCAGAGAACTTAAATACCCCCATGACTGCTCACTCAAAACCCAACACAACTCCCATGCCCCCAGAGCTTCCTACAGTACCTCAAAGTGCTTCGGAGTGCACAGCCACACCTGTGACATCAATGATGAAGTCACCACTATCCAGTCCATTTGCACCATTCCCACCAGCAAGTCTTAAACCTTCCTACGTAGTACGACCTTTCCTTTCCTTGGCTAAAGACCTCGCCGCGACTTCTGGGGATGACTTAGTAACCTACATCAAGATGTTGGACAAAACTTTCACTACATTTGCTAGAAGTTATGAGCGGTTAGACCTAGGTCTTCTTAACAAAACACTTGCTTCGGATGTTCGTGCATTACCATGCACTTGGGAAGAATACGAACTTATGACCTGTAAATTCCCCACAATTGCTGCTGAACTGATAGCAAACGACGAAATCTCAACAGAGCAAGTTGTCCTCAGAAGACTAATCACTTCATATTGTAAGCCTTCTCGTTATGTTCCTGAGCATGAGTTGCAAGAGCTCACGTAGATGGCAAGCTTGCCTTCCACGTTCTTGCAGCAGTGGTTTACTCTGAGAATCCAATGGGAGAAAAAAGGTTGTCGGATAATGACCAATGCTGAGCAATGCAGGGCAATTAAAACCATCGAATATGACCCTACTTATGTGGCACCTATTTCGTTTAGGGTTTTCGCCATCACCCGCAACCAGCATTTAGATGACCATGTGCTCGCTTACCCTTACATTGACCAATTCCTTACGGAAGAGGAATTACATGTTGCAAGCCGCCTTAATACTAGAGATCTCTTTCACGATGTCTTGACCTACATCTCCCAAGTCTCCATCCAACCATCTGCTCTTGATTGTCATGCCCAACTCGAATACAATCCAAGCTTCTATTGGCTAAGTAAGTCAATCCACGAAAAACAGTGTTTGCCTCGTCCTTCCTGTGCTAATCCTAGGAAGGATTCCTTGAAAGATCCAAGACGAGGGGGGAGCAATGGGAGCAAGAGTAGAGCAAAATGAGAGTCATGCTATCTAGTAGAATGTTATGATTAATTGAGTCTCAATGGAAGATAATGCAAAGGGAAAACAATAGCAATTGCTGCTGTGAGCCTGTCTCTAAAATTCAAGCTCTAAGCAAGTATACCAATTTTTGACACATACATTTTTCTCTCAAAATTGAGTTTTGTTAGAAATAAGCCGATTTTTAAGCATTAATGTTGGCATGGTGTGTTGACAGGTAACCACCGTGGCAGGACAAGACAAAGGGGGCAAACTCCCATATTCTGAAGAAGAGATGACCAAGTTCGGCATCAGCGTCGAGACACGAGGATTCAGTCAATTCACCTTCAAGCACACGATGAACCTGGATGAGGCCATCCTGGAGGAACCTGCAGTCAAAGAATTGGTGGACAGATGCCACTTCCACAAGTATGTGGAAAAGGTGGGGCAAGCCGTGGATTACGGCATGTGTGCTGAATTTCTGAGGAACTTTGATAAGGGCCGGAACTGTGGCACTGTCATAGTGAGGACAGGGGAGCAGGAAAGAAGAATTGAAGTGCCCTCAATGCGGCAATCGTAGAGAAGGCCTTGGGGCTTGTACCCAAGAAAGAGAGGTGGCCGAGAAGGGATGTTTACGCCATGCTAGGGGTAAAGAAAGAAGAGGTGCACACCATGGATGGAATCAGCTTGACTGACATTCCGGATCCAGCAGTGAAATTGCAAGCGAAGATGATCCACACACTCTTCTCAGGCCAAAGGTACAATGCATTGATGAACAGGATCGAGGTCCCGTCGTTAGAAAGCATCGCAGCGGGAGTCCCTGAGGAGGTAGACTGGAATGGGTTCGTGCAGAAAACCATTCAAAGCTCAGCTGCCCTTCTCACTCCAGCGGAAACACCAATAGGAGGAGAATCCCCTGCCTCAATCGCACGCTCCACAAGGAAGAAACTTGCCTCAAAGGCAGCCACAATTAGATATGGTGGTGTTTTGACAGCCATCATAGATGAAGCGATGAAGGATGCTGGAGTCAGGGAAGAATAAGCTACACATCAAAGCCCACCGCATCAAAGCCCACCTCACCGCGAAGGAGAAGAATCAAGTGAAAGAACGATAAGTGACAAGGGAGAACAGGAGGTGCCGCCCACACAAGTAAGCAAACCAGAAGAACAAAAGAAAGGGGACAGGAGACAGAAGGAAAGGAAAGAGAAATTAAGCAAAGAAGAACGAGCTGAAATCAAGAGGGCTCAAAGAGAGTCTAGGAGGACTAAGGAAGAAAGACGGAGGAAAGAGGAGAAGGAGCTTGCAAAGATAAGAGAAGATTCAAAGAAGGCAAAAGAGGACAGGAAAAGAAGGGCGGAAGAGGAAGCTGAAGAGCAGAGACTGAAGGAGCTGGCTGAATTGGTAGAGGCTACACGAAGATCTGTGGAAGAGACCCATAGGGGTGGAGAGCTCGAACCTGTGAGCTCCCTTCATAAAGCCGAAGCTAGTTCAAGTGTGGAAGCAGCTCCAGTGGCTGTAGGCAAGGGCAAGTCCCTACTACATCCACTTCCTTCCTCTTTTGTGCCTGCAACGGTTGAAACCACGACTGCAACCACCACACAACCCACATCTCCCCCTGACACGGCACAACTAATGAACATGGTGCAAATGCTAGTGAGCAAAGTGGCCGAGATCATGCCAGAAACTAGACTGAAAAGGCCCGCTACCGCAGATGCAGAGTCACGACAAGACCCTAAAAGACAAAGGCTGGAGGCATCAACCACCACACCCCATACTCCCATGCCTGCCGACACTGACAATGACGCATATGTAGCTGAGCTACTGGCACAACTGGACAAGGCAAAAGAAGAGAAGAAAGTGGCCTTGCTGGAGCTAGAAAAAGAAAAAGAAATGTCAGCTGCCCTTAGGCTAGAAGTCTCAAGGCAGGGAGCCGACCGACGAAGAGAAATAAAGGCACTGCAGGACTAGTAGCAAAAACAAAGGAAGCCCAGGACAATGAAAGCTGCCTTAAACAAAGGCTGGAAGACAAAGAGAAAAACTTGGTGGCAGAGCAAAGGAGTCTAAAGCTACTAGTGCAACAATACAATGATCTACAGCAAAAGGTCGCTCAAGTGGAAATGCTAAAACAGGAGGTTCAAGAAGGCGAAGCCAGTATACCACAAGAACATACCACGGAGCTCCGGTTGTGGCAGGAGCTAGAAGAACAAAACAGGTTAATAAGTGAAATCGAGTTTCTGAAGAGTGAAGGGCCAGGAGTCTCAGCAGCAGCAGAAGCAAAATGGCTACAAGATGAAGTGCAAAGATTACAAGATGCGTTGGAGACCTCCCAGGAAGATGTAGAGGCCCTCATGGCCATGGCTTTCAATCAAAAAAGGCTATTCCTTCTGAGATCCAAAGCCAAGAGCAGCTGGTGCAGGAAAAATCAGAAGTACTAGCCGAGGTGCACCAAAGGCTCGGCATTGTAGATCAAGCCAAAGAGATTGCTGAAGAGTAGTTGGCTCACAAGTTAAGAGAAAGGAACCAGTTATGGTTTTTAACAAATGAGTAGCAACAGGTAGTAACCACCCTGGCGAGGCAACTGGAGGAAGAGAGAAAAAGGATGGAGGAAAGAGCTAGGGATTGGGAAAGGAATAATTTTGACAGGATGAGGGACTTGACCGAACACTTGGAAGTAGCAGAATGCGAAAGAATGCTTGCAAAAGCCAGGGTTGAAGCTGCCGAAATAACTACTAAAACACAGCGGCAGGCCTTCCTCAACACGGTGCTCCATGTCACACAAGCTGAGGGCGATGATCCAGTGGAAAAGGTGAAAAGAAAGTTGGAGCTAACCACCCGAGCTCTAAGATATGATCTTTAAGAGCGGGAGCTCCCAAAGAGTACAAGGATCACTAAGGAGCAATAATTCCACTACTTAAGCTGTACGGGCCTTTCCACTGCTGAGCTCAAGGAGCTAGGTTTTGAGGAGCATGAACAGCCCCCACCACCACCACCGCCAGTCATCCCATCTGTGGTCGAGTGACATGTCAAAGAGGGTCCGGATTTTGAGCAAGCTGATGAAGAAGAGCAACAAAGAATGCCGAGTCCACCTCAACCCGATCTTTCACAGGAAGAACCTATAGATGCCCATCTGCCTGAGCACATAGTTGTGGCAAGGAGAAGAAGACAAGAATTAGCTGAGGAGGCCCAACGCCGCACATGCACAATTCCAAGACAAATTCCTGAGGAGCCCATGCCACTGAGAAATGATACACATCCTGTAGACTGGCCCTAGGAGTTGGTCATTTGGTGTCAGCGAGAGTTCCATAAGAGGCCGTTTGAGCTTTCATTTGCCTTCCCATGCTCTCTGGACCAGGCCCTGCGTCTAGGAGTCGTAGCCAAGATCAAGGATCTGGCTAATGAACTTGCAAACAGGTGGATAGAAGAGAGGAGTATGATAATGACTAGGTGGCAACAAGAGCCACAGGAGTACTGCGAAGATAAGGTCAATCTGGTTCCCGAAATCGTCCAAGGCTACGAGGCATTGCCGAAATGGTGGAGGAGGATTTGGGACACCAATTTTGATGCATGGACCGCCTTTTGTAGTTCACTCCCCGAAGAGTGCAATGATCCTATCTACATGCCCTACCCCCGTAGGCATGGAGTGAACTATGATAGAGACTTGCATGGGGATTACGACTTCCCAAAAATCTATAATGTAAATGCTAGGAGCCCTGAGGAATGCTTAGTGTTTAGGTTAGAGGATATACTTCCTTCTATAGATCGTTTTCTTGTAGACTTCTCTTCCTGCCCAGATCTAGCGTTTTTGACCACTTGTAATTACCTCCGACTTATCAAATTCCTGCTACTCCAAAAACCCACAGCAGAGAAAGCCCATCTCCCCCCACTCTTCTTTGACATCAACCTAGGAATAGATAATAGAGCTATGACTAGATTAATGATGTGGGCTACTCTCCTTCCTTCTTTCTGTCTAGAGCTCTTAGAAAATATGAGTGACACCCACTTCACAAGGTGTAATCACCCTTTCTTGTGAACCACTCCTCTGAGAGCTAAGGCCGATATTAAAGAATACCTACAAAGTCGCGCATTCTTATCTCAATGCCTGCGACCGCCCTGTGATTAAATGGGTGTGATATGCCTTGCCAATTGTACTCCCTCTCTCATTCTTATTTTATTTATTTATTTTTTTTAAAAAGAAGCCACAAGGAAACAAAGACAAGGTGACTGGAGAGCAAGACAAGAGCAAAGCTGAAAGATGAATCTACTACTAAGCAAGTTAACAAGGAGAACACTTCACATGTGCTTGCTGTCGCCCTTCGTTGTTATTGTGCACCACACTCACTGCATCTAGGGTTCTCCCTAGCCCCTCCCCCACTTCACACTTAGGGCACATCAAGGGCAGGACTTTCAGACCTGTCACCCTAAGTTTTGCACCGCACTTCCAACGACGCACGAACTGGGTCCTCAAGTGTGGGACATTACCAAGGGCTTGCCCAAGGTTAAGACCCATCTCCCAGTTCCATTGGCACAGGCACCATGCACTACATAATGAGACAGACACACCCCCTAGGAGGTGCACAACTTTTCTTGCAGGTCATGTTCGTGTTTCAAGAACTGGCTGCTTGGCTGAAGAAGATCATCCACTACATCCTCCAATGACCAAGAATTTTTCCATGAGTCGAACATGACTCCATTACCGCAACTTTAGGAGCTTCACTGCGAAGGTTTAAATGGCTCAACAGATTTCATGTTGCCAATCATCTGTCTACTGATGGCTGCCATGACTGAACCAAATCAAGCAGAAGGAAACCCCAGTCATGGATCTGCCATTGGCATAGATCTTGGAACCTCATCGTCCAATGATCCATGCCCATCGCCTCAAGATCTACGGATCGCTTATTGATCCCACAAGCCTGAAGACCTTCAACTTCAAACTGAAGACCTTCTACTCAAAGACAAGGATCTTCAACCAAAGCCACGGATTTTCAAGGCAAACAGCGTTCGAGGGGTTTCTCTAGAATAAATCCCTCCAATACCATCCTCCTAAGGGATTGCTGATTGCTTCAAGCCTTTCGGATACTCAAAAGACTACCGGCTACCTAAGGGGCGCCACAATAGTGTGAAAGATGCCGAGTATCTTCATGGAGCCTAAAGCATGCCAGAATCTCTCCTGGTCATCGTCATCAAACTCCATCACTTCTCATTCACAAGCATCAGTGTCATCTACCCACCAGTTCCACCTTGCAACAGCATCATCTATCCTACTACCTCCCACCACAGTGCCATGGGACTGGCACTTGGCTAGGAGGGGGGTAATGTTTACCGCAGCACAGAGAAGAGGGAAATGGAAAAAAGGAAATAGCAAAAGGCGCAGGACAAAAGGAAGAAAAAGGCGCCTTAACTGGTAACCAGACCCGAAAAAAGTTAAAAGCACGGGCACGACCCTCAGGAAGTCTTAGAGTCGCCTAAGGAAAGTAAAAGAGTAAAAAGTGCACCATTAAGTGTGAAAACGCTCCCGAATCCTTGTAAGAGAGCGCTAGGCTCACTCCTGTGCAAATTGTATGCATTAGTTGGGAATAGGATAGATTAGAACGGTGGAAAATGAGAAATGGGCCTAGGCTAATGGCCGACCATGTAAAAAAAGGGGATGACCGCCCATGAAAAGTAAGGCATGTATATAAAGTTGAAAAGTGAATGAGAAGCTCATTCTTGTGTGTGGCCAAAGCTTCTTCTTCTTCTTCTCTTGTTTCTTGCCTTCTTGCTTGTGCTTGAGAGAGGGATTGAGAGAGTGTGAGGGAGTGAGGGAGTGATTGTGTGAGAGTGAGGGATCTTGGAGAAGAAGCTCTCCATCTTCTCTCTTCATCTTCCCCTCCTCTCTTCTCTTCTCTTGTCTCGCACGTGGCTATGGAGGATGAAGCTCATGGGAGAGGGATTGAGTTTGCTTGAGCTTGCCTTAAGGATCGTGGAGCTACCGGTGTGCAAGAAAGAGGAGGGTACTCAATCGAGCATCAAGGTAAGCTCACTACGCCCATAAGGTAGGCATTCCGCGTCGGCTATGTGAGAGGTAGCCATGGCCGCTCGGTTCGAAACACTTGAGCAATAAGTGGTCCGTAGGTCTCAGGGTAGAGCTTGAAGCTCACCTCCACTTGTCACCTAAGCAGAGCCCGAACGCTTGAGAGCATTGAGTCAGGTCGTTGAGGCCGTTGGCTTCGCAGACTTGCTCGAACTGCTCTACAAAGCTATATAGATTGTCGTGGGGTTGGTATTTGTCGAGTTGCTTGGCAACAATAGGGATTTTAGACTGGCTCTTTGAGCCTTGGTTCGCTCAATTTATGGTCACTCTGTGTGTGTGTCGCTTCTCATGCACTTGTGCTTAATCAGGCTTTCAATTTCCTTAAGTGCATTCAAGTGCGAAAATTCAAGGTGAGTGCATCAGACAATCTCGAAGCGTCTTACACACTCGCGCTTTGTTTCGGGCCTAATAGGATTGTTGGTCAATTTTCTGGCCGCCTTGACAGGGTTCAGGGTTTTTCTAATATGTTGCCTTGTTTGTTTTTTGCCAATCAAGTTTTAACTGCTCAGCGCTTTGCATCTAGGTCTCTGGGTCTCACTGTTGCCTACTTCAAGCTGCTAAGCGGCTGTTCCCTACGATTTTGTCTATTTTGTGTGCCACAATCAAGTTCTGAGCGTCAGAAGGACTTTCGACAGTTTGCGCTGCTGAGCTCTAGCTAGGTCAGGTCAAATTTCTGAGAATTTGATAAAAATTTACACTCGACCCAGCTGGTCCGAATTGTAGGGTCTGAGTGGTGTTGGGGGTAAAGGCGCCTCCGCCGTGCCGCCCCGTGTATTACTACACTGACAGTACCCGCCACTGCATACTGCAGGTGGCGGGCGCCCGTCACGTCACTTTATTCTTTATTCTTTTAGTGACAGTTTGAATAAAGGAAGGCCCGGTCACACATTGTGACTGTTGGAGTTCCCATTTCTTGTCTCTCTCTTTCTTGCTCTTGCTCTCCCGCCATAGCTCGCGTGCAAGCTTCGATCCTTCTCACCTTTCAACTGGTATCAGAGCTTGGCATTCTCTTGCTCGAGCTCGACTCGGTGCTTCCCGACCTTCGCATCGACTCGCTTCACGCATTGGGTCTCCATCCCGGCAGCCATAGCCGACCTCTTGAGCTCCCGACTCTCCCCGGCTTCCCAAGCTCCATCCTGGCCTTCTTGAGCTTCATCAGGGCCTTGCCCTTGAGGTATTGCTTCAGCATTTGCAGGCATTTGAGTGTATTCTCAGATTGAAACAGGGCAGGAACAAAGGGCAGCCACTCTTCTTGAGCTCCATAGCTCATATCTTCCCTCCCCTTTGCATTGGGCCTTCATGGCTTGGTATGTGCCTACCTTGGGCCATCATTGAGTCCCCCCATTACCCCCTTTTCAGCCCATGTGGAGCAGTAGCAAGTTCAGCACCAACAGGGTAGATTGCATCATTTTTTCCAGGCTGTGAGCACTCATCTACTTCAGCTCCACACTTGGCCATTGCTTCTTGCTCTCTACCTTGATCAAGAGGGCTATAGACTTCATGTTTGATGCCATTAAAGCTTTGGGGCATTGGTCTTGATCTTTCGGGGCTGATTTCTTCAGATTTGGGACTGTCATAAACTGTCATAACAGGCTGAAAACAGGGCAGCACCATTGGCATTAGCATTTGTTGCTTATACTCCATTCCGGTTGTGCTATTTGATGCCCGTATGCGGTCTACATGATGCCTAGTGCCTTGGGAATGTATGCACATGATTATGCCATGATTTTGGCTTGAAATATTGGCTGATTTGGGACTGTTATTTACTGTTATACAGTGCTGGAAACAGGGCAGCCACACTTGGCATTGGCATTTGATGCTTATACCCTACTCCGGTTACCTTGTTTGATGCCCATATGCGGTCTATTTCCTACCCGGATGTATTGGGGATGTATGCATTTGGTTTGACCATGATTTTGGCTTGAATTCGGGGCTGAAATCTACTGTTTAGAACAGTAAATACATGCTGGAATAACAGTGGGCTGAAGGTACTTTACATGCTTTGGCACTTACCTACCGATACCGGATGTATGCTTTGAGCTTTGGCATGATGACGACTTGGAGCATATGTATGAGATTATGGGATGCTTTTGAGCTTCGCATTAGCTCCGTCTTCACTGGCATTTGGACCGACTCGGCATGCTCGTGGACCGCCTATGCCTCATGTCTCTGCTTGACAGTTAGGCTTTTGCATTACATGCTTTGGTTCGTGACATATGCTATTTGGTTCGTGTATGCCATACCGACATTTGGAGCTTGGATTTGGATGTATTTGAGCATTCCCGGCTTACTTGATCACTGATCTTGGTTGCTATTTGGATGTCATTGAGTTGACCGAGAGCTTATTTGGGCTTATGTATTGCTTCATGGTTAATACGATCGGTGCTTCATGTATGTCATGCTCTCTCGGATGCGCTTGATGCATTGACAGGGTCACTTATCACTGGTGCTTTCTCTTGGGTTGTTTGAGCTTCTGAGCTCGCTTTGTACGCCTTTTGTGCCAGTGGGAGCATTTTACATGCTTTCTTGACCTTTGACAGTTGCATGCTATTGGAGCACTTACATGTATTTGGAGCAGTTTATGTCTTGAGCAGCTACATACACATTGAGACTTTGGGATCATACTCCGATCTTTATGGATATGCATTGATGTACTCTTGGTTCACAGGATGCTTATGAGCTGAGTCTCATATTTGGATCTTTCTCTTTGAGCAGATACCTATTTGTGTCAGGTTTTAGCAGTTACAGGAACACTTTGCCTAGAGTGTCTGGGGGTGTGCCTTTCACTGGCAGATGTTATTTTGACAT
Organism: Lygodium microphyllum; assembly: GCF_053477565.2. Classification (NCBI taxonomy): domain Eukaryota; kingdom Viridiplantae; phylum Streptophyta; class Polypodiopsida; order Schizaeales; family Lygodiaceae; genus Lygodium; species Lygodium microphyllum. Next base: position 139,446,756 of record NC_141140.1, on the reverse strand, counting down.
GCTTGGTGTTGAGCTCATGTTCTTTTCACTGTCATTGGCCTTGCTTATGTCCGTTTCATGCCGGCTTTGGACCTAGCATTGTTTGCTTGACATTGGATCCTATTTTGGGACAGTTTGCTCTCTAGACTGCATACCTGCAATTTATTACAGCAAGCAGTTATCGGTGGACTGAGGTGTACTTTTCATGCTGAAATATCCTGATTTGGTGTACCGCACCTAGTACTAAGTGGGCAGCAACTTTTGGCACACTTTGCTCACCCTTTGGACCCCGTTTTGGTCATTTTTGGGCAGTTTCTGCAGTAAAACAGCAAGCAGTTTTGGGCTGTTTGGGCATTTCCAGCCTGCATAATGGCGTCATCTTCGCATGATAGTGCCATCTTTAACATTACAAAGTTGGATGGTACCAACTACTCTTACTGGAAGAGTCAAATATGGCAGGTTTTGGTGCAGAAATCTCAGATTAAGCCACTTCGGTTGAGTGGGGAGCAGCCTGAAACTATGGACATTGACGACTGGCTTGAACTTGATGAGCTATGCAAGTCCACGATTGTATTGTCTCTCACTGAACAGGTACATTATAATGTATTTGAGGAAGCACAGAGTGCATGGGATCTATGGAATAAGATCAAGAATCTTTATGATAAGAAAAGTCCGGCGAGTCAGATGTACTGGTTGAAGCAGCTTATGGATCTGCGCATGAAGGATAATGCGACTATGTCTGCTCACTTGAGCCAGTTCCATGCTATACTGAAGAACCTGACTTCGCAGGATATCACCTTTGGAGAGGAAGTAACTCCTCTTTTCTTGCTTGGAACTCTGAATGAGTCATGGGATGTATTCCGCACTGCCCTTTGTGCCTCTAGTGCTACTCTAAAATTGGCAGATGTTGAGAGTGCTCTTCTTCAGGAAGAGGTGAATCGCAAAAACTTGGATGCCTCTCGTGGTAGTCATGCTTTGACAGTTAGAGGCAGGAATGACAGGTATGACCGTGGTAATGGCCGAGGCCGTGACTCGCAGAAGGGTCGGTCTAAATCTCGTGGTGGCAAGTCGCGTAGTAAGTCGCGTGGACGCAATGCAAATGTCACTTGTCATCATTGTGGGAAAAAGGGCCATATTAGACCACAGTGTCATGAGTTGCGCAATGAGAAGCGCAAGGATAAGGGGAAAGATAAAGTGCAGGAGAAGTCCTCTGATCGCAGCATAGTACCTGCGAAGTCCAACGTCAAGATTGAGGAAATTAATGTCATGCAGACTGAAGAGTCCGATGGTGGTGATGAGTTTATACTTGCAGCTAGTTCTTCTGATGCTTCACACTTGACTGAGACACCTAGTATGTATGCACAGTGCTGGTTATTGGATTCAGGTGCGTCCTTCCATGTGACGCCTTACCGTGAGTGGTTTCACTCTTACCGTACTGTATCTGGATCAGTCAGACTTGGAGATGACAGGTCTCTTGATATTGTGGGCTGTGGAGATATTCAGTTGCAGTTTTCCACTGGCAGTTCCTTTTTGCTCAGGGATGTACGTCATGTACCTGCGCTTACGCGTAGTCTTATGTCTGCAGGACAGTTGGATGATGCAGGATTTCATGTCTGTTTTGGGGATTCTGCCTGGAAGATTACCAAAGGCAGACTTGTGCTTGCTAGAGGCGCCAAGGCTGGCAGCCTCTATCCTCTTGTTGTATCTGGGTCTTCTGTAGACCATGTTTTGGCAGTGGGCTCTATCCCACATGTATCACTTTGGCATGCCCGTTTGGGGCATATGTCTTTGAAAGGAATGAAAATGTATCTGGTTTGCAGTATCTTCCGCCTTTGGATTATGCATGTTTTGACTCGTGTGATCATTGTCTTTATGGTAAGCAGAATAGGTCTACGCATAAGAAATCGAGTAGGCCACGCATGAGTGAGCCCTTGGCATTGGTGCATTCCGATGTTTGTGGGCCTATGCCTTGCATGTCTATGGGTGGCGCGAAGTACTTCGTTACCTTCATTGATGATTTTTCTAGGAAAGTGTGGGCTTATCCCATAAAGCAGAAGTCCGATGTCTTGGCAGTTTTTCAGAGATGGCTTGCTCTTGTTGAGAACCAGACTGGGTATAGGCTGAAATGCCTTACGACAGATAATGGGGGAGAATATGTCTCGCATGCTTTTGAGAAGTTTTGTGATGACAGGGGTATTAAGCGTCAGTTGACCGCCCCTTACACCCCACCCCAGAATGGTTTGGCTGAGCGCATGAACAGGACTATTCAGGAGCGTGTGCGCTCTATGCTTAGCCATGCAGGCCTACCCCCGAGTTTTTGGGCTGAGGCAGTTAGTACGTCAGTGCATGTCATAAACCGATCGCCTTCCAGTGGATTGGATTTCCAGGTTGCAGAGGAAGTTTGGGCTGGTAAGCCACCCTCTTATGCGCATCTCCGTGTCTTTGGATGTGAGGCATTCTGCCATGTGCCCAAGGACAAGAGGAGTAAATTGGATCCAAAGAGCATTAAATGCATATTCCTTGGCTATGGTGAGTCAGGAGAGATGGGCTATCGCCTATGGGATCCGCAGGCGCGGAAAATAGTACGCAGCCATGATGTCGTCTTCCATGAAGACAAGATGCACAGGCAGCCTGAGAAGGTGGTTGAGATCCGCAGAGTGATCTTTCAGGAGGAGCCTAAAGCTCCAGCACAGCCAGTAGTACAGCCTGCAGCAGTTCCTCCACAAGGCCAGAATGTTGGACAGGTAGTTAGACAGGCAGCAGAGCCTGCGGTGAGACGGTCTGCTAGAGATAGACGTCCACCTGACAGATTTCAGCCCTCTATGCATTATGTTTTGGTTACAGATGCAGGAGAGCCTTTCACTTATGATGAGGCTATGCGCAGGGGTGACAGTCACTCCTGGGAGAGGGCTATGCAGTCTGAGATAGACTCCCTGCATAAGAATGAGACTTGGGATTTGGTTGCCTTGCCTAAGGGCAAGAAGGCTTTGCCATGCAAGTGGGTGTACAAGCTGAAAAGTACCCCTGGACACCCCAAGCCGGCATACAAGGCTAGATTGGTAGCAAAGGGTTTTAAGCAGGAACATGGTGTGGACTTTGATGAGGTCTTCTCTCCTGTGGTTAAGATGACCACCCTGCGCTTAGTCTTGGCTTTGGTTGCACAGCTTGACTTAGATCTATATCAGATGGATGTCAAGACGGCTTTTCTACATGGGGACTTGCATGATGAGATCTATATGGATCAGCCTAAGGGCTTTGCAGAACCTGGCAGGGAGCACCTAGTGTGCAAGTTGAAGAAGAGCTTGTATGGCTTGAAGCAGGCACCTAGGGAATGGTATCATAAGTTTGATGCCTTTATGCAGTCACAGGGCTACAGCAGGAGTGCTATGGATCCGTGTCTTTACACGAAGAAAGCCCGTGATGGCAGTTTGCTTATCTTGGTACTCTATGTTGATGATATGCTGATAGTAGGGAAAGCTCATGATGAGCTAGATGCTCTTAAATCTCAGCTGAAGAAGAGCTTTGAGATGAAGGATTTGGGACAGGCCTCACATATACTTGGGATGCGCATTAAGCGCGATAGGCATCAGGGACTTTTGTATCTCTCACAGCAGGAGTACATTCATAAAGTCCTTGAGCGCTTTCGCATGCAGGACGTAAAGCCTATTGGCTGTCCATTACCTTCTTATGTGAAGGTATCACAGGCCGATTGTCCGCAGACAGATGAGCAGAGGGCCGAGATGGCCAAGATCCCTTATGCATCAGCCGTGGGCAGTTTGATGTACGCCATGATAGCCACTCGTCCAGATATTGCACATGCAGTTGGTGTTGTGGCATGCTATATGACTACACCTGGTAGCAGACATTGGGATGCCGTGAAGGGTATCATGAGGTACCTGAAGGGCACAGCACATATGTGTATTTGCTATGGCAGCCAGGATACAGGGGTCGTGGGGTACACTGACTCCGATTATGCAGGACATGCAGATAGTAGGAAGTCCACTTCTGGCTATGTATTCACCTATGCTGGAGGGGCTGTCTCTTGGATGTCCAGGGTTCAGAAGTGTACGGCTTTGTCTACCACTGAGGCCGAGTATGTTGCAGCCACTGAGGCTTGCAAGGAGGCCATATGGTTAGGCCGTCTAGTTGCTGACCTTGGGATTGATGCTACACCTACACTGCATTCGGATTCTATGAGTGCCATTCAGTTGGCTAAGAATCCGGTCTTCCATGCGAAGACGAAACACATTGAGGTGAGGTATCACTTCATACGTGGTGTCGTGGAGGACAAGTCTATTGATCTTGTCAAGATCTCCACTGACGAGAATCCTGCAGATCTGCTCACGAACAGCCTCACTACTGAGCGCTTTGCCTTCCTCAGGAGGTTGATGGGCGTTGGATGAGATGTCACCTTTCCTCATCCCTTGTACCTATGTACATTTGTACTGTCTTTTCTTTTTCTTTTCTCTCTCACTAGGGCAGATTCACCTTTAAGTGGGAGGTTGTTGGGGGTAAAGGCGCCTCCGCCGTGCCGCCCCGTGTATTACTACACTGACAGTACCCGCCACTGCACACTGCAGGTGGCGGGCGCCCGTCACGTCACTTTATTCTTTATTCTTTTAGTGACAGTTTGAATAAAGGAAGGCCCGGTCACACATTGTGACTGTTGGAGTTCCCATTTCTTGTCTCTCTCTTTCTTGCTCTTGCTCTCCCGCCATAGCTCGCGTGCAAGCTTCGATCCTTCTCACCTTTCAAGTGGGTCTCTCGGATGGGCCGAGGGCTAAATTCATGACTCGGACAGGGTAGACTCAGAAGGGCCGAGGCGCAGACTTAGACAAAGTTGCTCGGACAGGTTGGCTCGGACGGGCTGAATGGTCAATTTGGACGAGGTCACTCAGACGGGCCGAGGCACTTGGGCTGAGGGCCGAATATGACACGTGACTGAGGGCCAAATCCTATGGCTCGAACGGGCCGAGGACCGAATTAGTCGATGGTCCAAATGGTCGACTCGGACGGGCCGAGTAGGTCTAGGCTGAGGGCCGATTAGGGTTTCGAGCCGAGTGGGCCGAACGAAAGAGGGCCGAGGGCCGATTCTGGGACTCCACCCAAAAGCGACTGCTCGGACGGGCCAAACGTGGCGCGATGACGACATCGAGAGGTGGATTTTGCTCGATTCTTGCGATTTAATCAATCATAGCAAGCATAAACCTCTAGATCCTACCTAGGGGGATAGGGGAAGGGATTCATATACCTGAATAGAGCGGTAGGCTCGTCGATGGTGAGATCGGATCGAATCGTGCGATGACTCTCTCTCTCTCTCTCTCTCTCTCTCACTAAAATGGTCACAAATGAGCTCTCCCTTGGCCTCTTGGCTCTTATACCCCTTCTCAGGTATGGTGTTGATGCCTCCAATCACTCACTTGCCAATCTTAGGCATCACAAGCGAGATTTTTACCATTTTTTGCACGATTTTTGCCTTGTTTTGCAATAGTCAACCCTACCCTTCTCCGGTGCGATTTCCTAATCCTAGCCAACGCTAAATGCAACAAGAATCGAAAGCAAAAAAATGAAATAATTTCTCCATGTTTCCCAATCATCAAACAAACAAAATATCCCAAAATACTTACTTGTTTTGAAGATCAAAAACACCCAAACTTCCTACCTATCTCAAGCTCCGTTTTGGGGATGAATCCCTTACTTCGATGCTCGATATGAGGCGCGCAAGTGCTCAAGCTTGAATCTGTTGGTCCCGGCAAAACGGAACCAAAATGTGGTGGGAGCTTTCGCTCAACCGCCAAGACCCACGGACCGCTTATTGTTTCAAGCATTTCAAGCATTTCAAGTGAGCTTTAATGGCTATCTCTCACCTAGCCGACACGCCATTGATCCTATGAGTGTAGTGATCTTACCTTGATGCCGATACGAGTTGCCTCCTCTCTCACACACCCCGGTAGCTCCACGATCCTAGATGCGAACTCAAGCATCCTTAAGCCTTCTCCATCTCCAAGCTCCATCCTCCATAGCTGCACGCACGAGAAAAGAGAAGAGAAGAAAAGAAGAGAAGAGGAGATGGTGAAGAGCTTCACCCTCTTGATCCCTCACTCTCACACACTCATTCCCTCACACTCTCACACTCCCTCTCTCAAGAGCACACACAAGCAAGAAGATGAGGAGAAGAGAATAAGAAGAGAGCTCTTGTTAGCCACACACCAAAGAACGAGCTTCTCATTTACTTTTTAACTTTATATACAAAACCCTAAAATCCCATGGGCACCCATCCCTTTTTTACATGACCGGCCATTGTGGCAATGTCCTTTTTCCATTTCCCTCTTCTAGCCTTATGCCTCTAGCCTACACCCATCTAATATTTTACAATTGGCACAGGAGGGAGCCTGGAGCTCTTTTACAAGAGTTTTCCAAGTTTTTTGAGGCACCTTTCATTTAAAATTGCACTTTTCACTCCGGCTTAGCTTTGGAGGTCGCCTGTGTGTCTTTGCTCTTTTTCCATGTTTTTTTTTTGCTTTTTCCTTCGTTTTTCCACCATCTCGACTTGGGGTTAACAACTCTACTAGCAGAGGTAGAGGTCATGACAGAGGCCAAGGTGGTGGTCATAGTCAAAGTTATGATACACAACAAAATAGAGGAGGATAGTCCTGAGAAAGGAGGAGTCAAAGATGACAAGTTGCATATCCTAATAGGCAATAGAATTCTAGGAATAGTAGAGAGAATTGGTATTTTGATTAAAAAATGTAACATTTTTAAAAGTTGTTTGAAAAAAAATGTTGAAATTAGAAATGGAAAAAAGCAGCAATATAATTATGTATCTAGTAGGCATAAACAATGATGATGATAGAGGTGAATAGTTGTTTGTTATGTGTCAGTTTATGAATACTATGATTGTTGATGGTTCATCAAAGAATGATGTATGGTATGTAGACTTAGGTGCCTCTAACCACATGACTTCTCACGAAGAGTGGCTTAGAGAGATATGCAGTCTAGAGTCTTCACGCTATGTGGAGATAGGGGATGATAACAACTCACCCCATTACTTATGTTGAAAATATTACTTTATGTACAATGGTTAAACTAAGTACTTGGTTGATATGCTGCATGTACCAAATATTACAAAAAAGTTGGTTTCTATTGGTTAGATGGTAGAATAGGGATTGCAGGTTCAGCTCACATCTAACGATTGTTATATGTAGAAGATCCTAAAAATGATTATAGGTTGATTGCAAAAGGAAAACGTGCTGGTAGATTATTTAGTCTACCTGAAATGGATGCTACCATGCTTGCACAAGTTTTAGGTTTTGTGACTGATATTGGAATTTGGCATAAGAGAATTGGTCATCTGAATGTGCAACAGTTGAAAGACATGCAATCAAAATAGACTGTAGATAGTTTGCCCATGTTTGGAGTTAATGGTATGTATAAAGTATGCGAAGCATGTCAATTTGGAAAGGAAGCAAGGCATTTATTTCTAGGTGAAAAGCATGTATGCAAGAAGCCACTTGAATTGACACATTTTGATGTGTGGGGTCCTACAAAGATTGCAACTTTGAGTGGTTGCAAGCATTGTGTTTCATTCATTAATGATCATACTTGCAAAGTATGGGTTTACTTTATATGTGAGAAAAGTGAGGTATTCTTTCACTTTAAAAGCTTTAAGGCTTTGGTTGAGAAGGAGATAGGGTTGCATATTAAATGCCTAAGGTCAAATGGAAGGCGAGAATATCTCTCTAATGATGTTTCTATTTTTTTGAAGAAAAATGGTATACAGAGGTAGTATGCATATAGATATACTCCATAGCAAAATGGAGTTGTTGATTTAAAAAATAGGCATATTGTAGAAGTATCTCATGCATTGATGTCAAAAAGGGACTTACCTCATTACTATTGGGTTGAAATAGTTGCTATTGTTGTATACATCATGAACAGGACACCCACTACTACTATACATAGTATTGTAGATTGCTAGAGAAGCCCTCCACACTACTATGGAACCATTACTGTTGAAGCCTGATTATAGGTGCATGAGAGAGGATATGATGTGATAGATCAATGATGAAGGGTTGACAAGTGAGGAATTGAGCAAGCTAGGATTCATGAACCTTGAAGATCCTCCATTGTCATCACCACCACTTGAGGCAAGAGAGTGTGAATGACAAATGTTCTAAAATACACACCTCCAAAACAAACACACATGCTGAACACTCGCTAGATGAATTGACCTCTTCTAATGCAAACAAGGATCCTAAGTAACAGGGGAAGGAGAGGTTGGACAAAATCAAGGAAAGGCTCAAGGCATCCCCCTACTTGAATACCATTCCAAAATGACAAGGAAGCTATAGCCATCTACTAGGAATAAGAAATCGTAGCCTTGAGAAGATGGGAATCAAAGGCTATGCCCATGCCCTTTAGCTTCAACCTAATCATCCTAGAAACTCAAGTTAGTGCTCCCTATCCCTGTGATGTAACATGTAATAGAGATAGGTAATACATTGGGAAATTGTTGGTGACCAACAAATACAAAATCTAGGGTTGTGGCAAACAGAAGAGGAAATGTATTAGCATCACAAAGTCATAGAAGGGCCTAAGAAGATACATGGATTTGAGGCACAATCAAATTGGAAATCAAAAACACATCATGGATTGCTTTTTGCAATGCCATGTCTATAAAGAAATGCAATCCCACCTACCTACCCTATTCATGAAGATGTGGAGTCAACAATAAGCCAAACATCCACAAAAAATATGAATTCCCTCTCATATTCAATATCAAATCCAAGAAACTAAAAGATAGCCTCAAGTTCCAAGAAAGAAAATTGGTGCCATCGTTTAGAAAATTATTGAAAGACTTCTTAAACTACCCAGAACTAGGACACAAGTGAGATATGCTTCACAAGTTGTTATCACCCCTTCTTGCCTACTGCTCCAATGGCAACTTAGGTTGCAATGAAGAGCTATCTCTTAAGTACGGCTTGCTTGGAGTGCTCTTTGAAGCCACTTATCCTACCAGCATAAGGCAAGGAAACGGACTAATGTATCTAAATAACAAATAAAAGGAATCTCCACACCATGGCACATGCATGGCAACCACAAGTCCTCAAGTTGAGGGTTTCCACATAGTGATTCTGATCAGCTGTAACCCCCTAGACCCTTTTATGCCCTCATCCCAGTCAAGGACCTCAATGGTAGCATATCCCAAGGATTTGGTAGACTTATCTCCCTAAAAATCACATCATGCACCACACACACAACACTTCACTGATTGGGTCCTCAAGTGTGGGATAAATCTAGGAAGCCTTGGCATGCCTAAACTCCCAATTGTACTTCCTACTCACCTTCATGTCACACACCGTGCACAACTTTTCCTTGCAGGTATTCTCAATGCTCTACAATGAACATCCACCTACTCTTCATTATCATATGACTTCTTACCCCAATCTACCATTACATTTAAACCCTAGTTCCATGGGATTGCTAGCACTAATTAGTGAGGGGGGTAATGTTAACCAAATATAGGTATAGAAAATCAAAGAGCCCATACAAAATTTGAAAGACAAAGAGTTGACTTGGAGCCACAAGCAAAGTAAATAAAATTCAAAGATTTGAGATGCAAAGATGCCATGGAGTGGAATCCAAAGCTGAAAGCCAACAAAGTTCTAAAAAAGACTAAAAATAGCAAAGGGAAGGGAAATATATTGAATTGTAATATTAAATTATTAGAAATCATTGAGCTCTTAAATTATCTCTAACACCAACCAAGCACCTTATAATTCAACTTTAATATTCATTGAAAGCACTAGATATGAGTAGTCAAGAAAATTTAATTGAGATGATCCAATGGGTCATCACCGACCTTGAGGATGCATAAGAAGAGAGTTCTTGTCTATGGGCGCTTTGAAAAATATGCCTTGTCCAATTGTAAAAGTGATATCCATATTTAAGGTTGGAAAAACCAAATCATTCTTATGCAACAAATTAATAGCTTATCCAATTCTTTCTTCTATAGAGTCTTTTGTGAAACCTTTTTGTGAATGCAAACTTGTGATTTGATGCAAAATGTGCATGTTGCTAATTGAGCTTACTCAAGTTTGAGAGAGAGAGAGAGAGAGAGAGAGAGAGAGAGAGAACGGTTCACTTTTCTAATATCATGATTTTGTGTGTGCTTGTGGGTTTGATGTTCTTGGGCTTGGAGGTTCATGTGGCCAAAGGGATCATCACACCTTCCGACTCATCTAGACTACAATCATTGGCAAGTCTCTCTTGCTTTAACTATTGATTGGAGTTAGTTTGCAAAGCTTGGCAAAGTCATTGATTCAATCTGTTAACTAGTCGAGCAAGTGGAGAATAGGAGAACTTGCAGGGTGAGAGACTACAAGGGATTAGTCCAATGACAATTCACAAACAAATATGCACTAATTTGTCTAGAGATCTATCATCATAGTTGTGAGGAGAAGCTACACTCACAATTGAGATTTATACAATGGCTCCTATCCCAAGCCACATAATGGTTAGTAAAGTTTTTCCACTACTCTGACATAAGGTCAAAATGCTATAAATGTGAATGAAATTTTAGGAGTAATCCATATATCAATTAAGCAATGTCCTAGAACAAGTATTCTCTTATGGAACAAAATGAGAGTATGGTTGGGTTCTAGCCCCCCTACGCAATATCCCACAAGTTTTGTGATGGTTTAGGACATGTCTCATCAAGTTTGACAAAATAGTATAGCTAGACCTGTTGATACAAGTCTTGTGAGAGTGAATGCATGCTTGCCTAACAATGAGAAAGAACTATGAGGTGTCAAATAAAATGGTAAGAGGGTTAGAAAAATGATAAGATGGGTAGGCAAAAATAAGCTCAGAGTGACTAAAACCTGCTACTAGAGGAGGAATTTGAACCTTATAGCCATGATCAGTTGTAGGTTGAGGCATTGGAACATAACCAATAGGTCCATAAGGTATAGCCATTTGGGCAAACCATGGTACTAATAGTATAGCTAGTCACTTGGGAAATACGGCAAGGGTTTCCCATGCATAAAACCTAAACCTATAAATGTAAAGATCCTAAAGCTTATGCTACCTAAGTTTGATGAACCCTCTAATGTGATGTGAGATGTCACTGTGGTGTGTGGAATGAAAAGGTGAATGGTGTCAATTGAAATGGAGATGCAAAGCAAGAAGTGGGTGGGTTGGGTGGGAATTGAAAGTCAGGTGATGATATGTGGAAGTGAATTCATTATATTGATCTTCTAAATTTAAACTTGGAAATTAAAATGTGGATGAAATAAAGAAGAATGAGATGTTTCATTAACTTCAAAATGACTTAGAGATTTGAAGAAAAAGAAGGAGAAGGAAAACTTACAAAAGGGTTTACAATCTTTTTTCTCATAAGCACCTCTTCTTGTGTTTACATACATACATCAATCTTCTTCAAGACTTAAAATGTTGTTAATTGATTGATCAATACCTTCTTTCTCTTGATTATCACTAAAATCTAAAGTTCATATTCCCTATATGAACTTGTTTCAATATTGAGCTCTTTGATCCAAAGACTAGGTCTCTTCAATGAATACCTAGTCATAATACCATGTAAAGAAATATTCATCTACAAATAACAAACAAAATCATACAACAAATATTGACCCTTGAACTCCCATGTCTCTAGGACCACAATAGAGAGTATGAACTAGAGAGTGTGTCTTACTCTAATAGATCCTAAATTGTAGCAAATAGCTTTCAAAAATGTCTACTGACAATAGCAAACACAATAGTGTGAGGCTCGAGACAAATAGTTGAACTATGGGAAATAGTCGAAAGTTAGGTGACAAGTGCTGCAACAAAACACAATTGTATGGATGATGTGGTAGGCTATACAACCAAGCTTGACAATAAGTGCAGCAAATGGAAGATGATATTAGCACCATGCAACAACAAATCTAGGTTAATTGATGTAGACAAGTTGAGAATAGTCATCAACAAATGGAGAGGGTTAGAAGTCCTTCTAGCTCGAGAGTAGTCTCTTTTTGTCATCCTATAGCATAGTCCAGAAGGTATTTTGTTTGATCCAATTTCGAAAAGGTGTATTTCCATATGCTCAAAGCAAAGTACTGTCATTTAATAATAATGTGTTTGACTTATGATGCAATGAATATATATTGAATAGATTTTTATATTATCCTAAATCTCCCGATCATAAGTATTTACAACAAAAACTTAAAACAATTTATAAATAGATTAAAGAGTTTTTTATTCTATCTTGAATCTCCCGATCATAAGCATTTATAATAGAAGCTTAAAACAATTTATAAATATTGGCCCATTTCTCGATTTTGGAAGAGAAGCCACCAACTCGACATTCCTCCTCTCCACCAAAACCAACTCTTAGATACCATCACACATCTTGAGTTTCAATATGTGGTAGGGGTGTAACATTCATTAAGAGAAAGCAAATAAATTTTATGCTTAATCTAACACCTTCTTAGACACCTTACTCACCAAGTCTTTTGCAAGTCTAAAAATTTTTAATCATTAAAAAATAAAAGCTAAATAACTAAAGCTTGTATTAAGCCTCAACTAAGGGTCTTCAATATTCCTCAAGAGATCATTTTTACGTAGGTTCAGTAACTCAATATTTAGAGTTTAGTTAATCATTTTTGGACTTATTTCTTATCAATATGACAACTTTTTCAAAATTTCCTATAGGCCTTACATTCAACCTTATTAAGACTCTCATAAAAGCCTTTAGTTTTGGTTTATATAAATAACTCTAAGATCACATTACATGTTTATTTTATCTACAAAGTTGAGATAGCCCATGCATGGACAATGTATCAAGATGTCAAGACCTATAAAGGAGAATATATATACACCCTACTACATTTTTTCCCTACATTGAAAGGACTAACCTTTTGTTTGTCTTTAAGAAAATTGTAACAGTTTGCAACCAAGCATTGAAATTGTCTAGATAGACGCAACATGATTTCCTTCAAGACTCAGAGATACTTTAATGGACCCTGGAGGATATCCTAGTTTCTCTTCTAACTTTATTCTTGAGACAAGTTAGTTTGATATTTTCCTAGTTAGACTTGTTTGATAATAAATATTTATGTTACTTGTATCAAAGGTTAGTTATTCATCAAGCTATAGCATTTCAACTATGTAGAAGGCTTGGGATTATAGCAAATTTTTAAAAGGGGGAAAACTTAAACTGCATAAATTACCGGTTCCTTTACCAAGTTTAGTATTACTATAGGAATCTAAACAAATTTAGGATGAATTGGCACTAGATATCAAAACAAAACTTTTCATTGATATAAATTAATGAGATTCATAAGACAACCCTAAGATCTTATATAAGTTAAGGCTAAGATCCTGTATGGACACACTAAGGGGTTAGAGCACTCTAAGGTATGGTATGCCTGAATAGATAATACAACTCTTTTAATTTTAACAAGTGATAAGACAAAAAGGTATAGCAAACAAACCAAAAGACTGAATTTTAGCTCATTATAGCCACAATACATGTTGATATTAATGAATGTATCTTTGATATTATATTTCCAACTCCAAATGAGAGAGCCAAGTATCCTCTTCTTTATCAAGAATGCTCTCACACACACACTCTCATCTATGACAATATATGGATAGTATTGAGATCTCTCTTCTTCCCCCATGGTCTTGAGATCTATCTTCTTTCCCCATGCATCTAGAATATTATAGAGAGAAGAAATTCAAAAGTGGGCTAATCACAAAAGATTTTTGTTTCCATAGATCAAAAAGAGATGGAAGTTGAGGAAGGATATGGGAGTGAGAAAAGATTGCTCACCGGCTTCTTTTTCTCTGTGCATGTGTGTGTGTGTGTGTGTGTGTGTGTGTGTGTGTGTGTGTGTGTGTGTGTGTGTGTGTGTGTGTGTGTGTGTGTGTGTGTGTGTGTGTGTGTGTGTGTGTGTGTGTGTGTGTGTGTGTGTGTGTGTGTGTGTGTGTGTGTGTGTGTGTGTGTGTGTGTGTGTGTGTGTGTGTGTGTGTGTGTGTGTGTGTGTGTGTGTGTGTGTGTGTGTGTGTGTGTGTGTGTGTGTGTGTGTGTGTGTGTGTGTGTGTGTGTGTGTGTGTGTGTGTGTGTGTGTGTGTGTGTGTGTGTGTGTGTGTGTGTGTGTGTGTGTGTGTGTGTGTGTGTGTGCACCCACTTCCTCTCCCCCCTATATGTCCATTGAAGGTGCTTTATATCACAACTTCCATGCTACAAAGAAGATCAATTGCTTATAGATTATGCATGAAGAGGGGGAGATTTCCTTTGCAAAGGTCATTGATTCCAACAAGAAAGATCAAAAGAAGAAACCCTACCCATAAGAACTCAAAACAAGGTTAGCAAAACCCATAGCACCTACCCCATTATCAGCACCTACCAGTGAGGGCAAGCTATAGCGACTTGTCAAATAATTTGAGGAAGGCAAAGCTGGAGATGTACATAAGCAACTTCAAGTTCATCTACCAGTTAATAGTGTCACATACAAGGTATTATGACACAACACACAAGTGGGGTAAGGGGTGTGACACCACACTATGCAAATCACTAATGGTCTTTGAGAGTGAAGTTGCACTGCTGGAGTAGGTAGTGGATGACAGCCATATCAGCATGCTGGTGTCGATAAGGGGCTTTTGGTTGAACTCGATGGAGAACATGATCTCCTATGACTATATGCCATAAGGATTCTGTAAGAGTTGTTATACACCAAGGGATTGTGCATTGACATGGCAATGCTAGATTTTGCAAGGAAGCTTGGGATGGGCATGGGGAAGCACACATGTTGGCACACCTATAGTAGGCCAAGGAAGCCACACATGTGTTGCACAAGGACGTAAAGTCAAGCAATGTGTTGGTGAGGGAGGACATGTGTTAGCATCTAGTGGTGGACTATGGGTTGGTGGGGTTGGTCACACTAAGAAGATGGATGTGTTTGTTGAGGACCTTCACCATACAAAAACAAAGTATTAATGGGACTAGTCATGCTAAGAAGATGGATGTGTTTGTTGAGGACCTTCACCATACAAAAACAAAGTATTAACTCAAAATTCCCATAATTTCATAACACTTTTCTAGGGCTTAAAAAGTAGTTGTCTCTAGTTGATAAAACAAACAAAACCACATGGGTGATCAACCATGTGCTAGTGCTACCTCATGCAACAAATTTGCACCTTCTTATTAGAACAAGATTCCTTGGATTTTACATGAAACATTGCCTCATGTAGTGAATTTGTGTCCATGGGACATTAATGAGATTGCAAGTGTAGGCATTTATTAGATGGCCATGAGTCAAAGTTAGCACTGACTTTTGAATCAACTAATATTCTTTGAGAGAATGATTTCCGTACTTCACTAGATATATATAACACTCATTTTCAGCTCTAGTTGTAGTCTCGTCATGGTCAAGAATAACTTCATGTATCAGAATTTCTACATCTTCTTCTAACAAAGGATAGGAGTAATTGGAGAAGTTCCCTTAAAGGGTTTCAATAAACTAATGTGGAAAGAATTACGATTTTTTCAATGAGAAGGAATGTCCAGTCTAGATGTAAACCTTCAAACCAAATTGATATTTGGATGTTTTTCTATGTTTTAGCCTCCTCATTTCAATATGAAGTAATAGTAAATTATTTTCTTTGAACTTATTATGAATGGCCTTAGTAATTGAAATCATCTTATATGGATGGTTCAATGAGACTATACCTAACTAGCATGGGGAAAGCATAGGATCATAATGTAAGATTGGATAAATAATATCTAAGGAGATTACTACATATGTCATAGTAAAGTAACATCAAAATGCATGAAACAAAGAATAGCTATTTAATTGTGAAAGATATTGTAAATTCTAGTAATTTGTAGATTAAAAACTCTAACATTGATTATGAAACTTTGCCAACCTAATGAACAAATAATGTTAACAATACTATGTGATGATGAAAATCATTTGGATGATGATGAGGATCCCTCCTATAGCTTGCCCTTACTGGTAGGTGCTATGGGTTTTGCTAACTTGGTTTTGAGTTCTTATGACTAGGGTTGCTTCTTTTGATATTTCTTGTTGGAATCAATGACCTTTGCAAACAAAATCTCCCCCTCTTCATGCGTAATCCATAAGCAATCGATCTTTTTTGTAGGGTTGAAGATTTTTTATAGAGCACCTTCAATGGACGGATAGGGGCGAGAGGAAGCGCACGCGCGCGCAGACACTCTATACCAATGATCACTTGGAAAAAAAGGACCACTCTATACCTATAGCCACTTTTGCAACCTCAATTCGTTCTCTTGCCAAATCTTCTTCTCTAGCATTGCTTGTTAGATTTTAGGCATAGAATTATCCATTAACACAAACTAATAAATTTATAGTTTTCAACTTCTTGAAAATGTTATTTCTCAATTTTAAGCTAAAAGAAGCAAGTGGTATTACGAGCTACACTTGTAAGAGGCCTTTTGCATAGGGCAAAATTACGTGTCAATTGGCAAAGTTTAGTTATCGACCTTTTGCCTTTGTATAATTGGTCAATGACTATCTATGGTGAAATATAGGTCAATAGGGTAGAATAACTGGCATAGTTTCTTAGGGGCAAATGTGTATGCTAGGTCAACCTAGAGGCTCGTTTTTGCCAAGTTCACATAGTACATGTGTGAAAGGTTTCTAAGTCTATGTGACGATTGTCCCAAAAAAAATAGATAAAAGTTAGGCTTAAGGCTAGGTCCTTGGGTTAGGGTTTCTCTAAATAGGAATCCGGCCATTTACCCTCTCTTCCTCTCTCAGATCTTTCCTGAGGCCCCAAGGTTAGGGTTTCTATAAACAGCAACCCACTTACTTCTGTTACTTCCATCCTCTCTCTCTCTCTCTCTCGTCGCGATCTGTACCTTTGCAAGGCTATGGCGGAGTCGACGAGGCCCGATGTCCTTTCGATGGCAGAGGCGTCGGCCGAGCGCTTGCACGGGAGCGGCCTTTCATTGCTTGCCGTAGAGTCCCGCGCTAACGTCGAAGATCAACGCCCCTCTCTTTCTCTCTCGCTCAGAGAGGAGAGGAGTGGGATGGCTGGCATATTCCATCGCCTTGGGGAGCAGCGTCGCTGCAGTTACCCTCTGGGACAGACCATGCCAGCCACAAGCTCTCAGAAGCATGTTTAGCCGCTGAGTTGCCATGATGTTTGATCCGGCGTTCTTCGGCCCTTTGTCTCCAAGGGATCTCTGGTCCTGCGCAACGAAACGCTCATGGGACCGACCAAGCCAGCCATGTCTTGAACCTCCACTTCTAGACTCCCTCCTGAAACCCTCCTCCTCCGTCTGCTGCTGTTTCTGTTGCGTCTCTTGGTCCTTCTTTATTACGCAATTAGAATCATAAGCCAACAGAAACGATCTCTGTCTGTATTTTTGATGACGGCGCGTAATTTGTCCTTAATACCTTAGTGATAATTCGTGTGGCAAATAGGACTGATTGGGGTTTATCACCTTACAAATTGGGTAGGGAACACTCCTTATCCCAAAGTGGATGGGGGATTTGTGTATTAGGTCAATGTTTAATGATTGAGGATGCCCAATTGCTAAAGAAGCACTTTGATTGGTCAGTACTAGAAAAGAGGCTGATCGTTATTTGGTATGTAACCAACTAGTGAAGTGTTAAATACTCCCCTTAAGTTGCTTATATCTAACATTTATGTAAGTCACTTTGTTCTTTTGGTCATTTGTGACCTTCCTTGGAGAATCTTACATAGGCATAAGAACCTTTTCCTCATGAAGTTGCTTGGAAGAGTCACCTAGCACCTCTACCCTAGAAGAGTGCCACCCTAGAAGACAACTTGGGAAGCAAGAAGATGACAGCAGGTGAATGGACTTAAATTAACTAGCTTTTATATAACTATACCATTCCAAATCATAAGAATTTACCTTATCATTTGAGGTAGAACCATTGATTGTAAATCGACATTCAAGCTTAGGTGTAAATCTTTCGAGAAGTGGTTTCCTTGTTACCTTCTCTTTGTAGCTTTGATTAATGATATATTTGTATTTCTTATTCTCTCTCTTTGTTTAAAAGTTGATTTGTTGAGTTGAAAGGCCTCTCTTGATATTTGTTGATTTGAAAGGCCTCTCTTGATAGACTTGTTGTTCCCTTGTTTATCTTTTTTTAAATTTTAAATTTTAATTTTGTTCTTTTTTATGAAGATGTAGGTGATGTACATAGCCATGTTATGTACTCCCCTGCAAAACCTTAAGGATGGGTGCTCTTGGAAATATGACACATGGCATCCCCTACCCTTGTCTATATTTCATAAGTACCTCTCTTTTGACTCAGGCTAGCTACATCTCCCTTAAGCTCCTCTCAAGGTGGTGTCATAGCATTCCATAAAGTAGTTGGTTGTGGGCTAGTAGACTTGCTACTATATGTTGCATGGTTTGTATTTTAGCAAAGCTCACAAGGCTTTATTGTTTGCCTTGCCCTTTTGTGAGTAAAGGGAAAATGGAAGTGTAAGGTTCCTTCCCTTGCTCACAAATGGATCAAAAGTGAAAATAGTGTGCTTCTACGCATTGCACTCAATGCTCCACATCTCTTTCCATATAGATTAATCCAAATTCACACATTGGACAACTATGAAAAGGCTATTTTTTGTGTACAAGTAATAATCCAAATTCACATCTCTTTCCACAGATTAATAGCCTCACATTGATATTTTGTGACCTTGATGGTGTTGGTTGAATGCCAAAACTATATGCCACAAGGATTCTCACACATGTTATACCCTCATTTAATATTTGCTTTGTCCTTGTTATCAAGTGTTAACTCTTTTAAACATAGTTACAAATCTAAACATTGTTACTCTTTTTTGATAAACCCATAGACTATACCTTTACAATAATTGATTACTAGTAATTGTAGAACTACCTTAAGATAGAAACTTGTTTGAAGACATTCCAATCTATACCATCACAATAATTGATTACTAGTAATTGTAGAACTACCTTAAGATAGAAACTTGTTCGAAGATATTCTCAATCTATACCACCACAATAACTGATTACTAGTAATTGTATAACTACCTTAAGATAGAAACTTTTTCAAAGATTTTCTCAATCTAAACCTTATAATAGTCTTGTAAATTCTAAAATGCATAGTCAACTTTATAAAGGCCATTAAAATAATTGTAGACAAATTGCTTGCTTATGGTTTCTTGTTTATTATGGATATAAGTAACACAAATATTTAAGAATAATTTTGATATTATCCATTTGATTACCATACGCACATCTACATACAAATCCAACTATATTTAATATTTCATAGAACAAATTTCAATTGTTCTCTCAATCACAAACATAATCAACATAATATAAAAGTGACTTATTTGATTGACAATATCTCAAACACATCATATATGCAACACACTATGAAGCTTGAAATCCAACGTATGCGACAAAACTTTTGTTTAAGAGCTAGTTCATTTGAAACGCATATGTGATTGACATTACAAGTAACTATGACAACTATGCCTCCAAATCCCCCTATGCGTAGACCCCTCTTCCGCCCTTCCCTTGTAAGGGCTTTGTAGCTATATCCATGGTGTTGCTACCAAAAACATCTATATAGGGAGTAGTAGTGACCTTGAGGATTACTTGGTTTCCACTCTACATGTGATTCTCTATACTTAGAGGAATCCTCATATGTGTAGTGTCACAAAGGTCTAGTCTTGGGATATGCATATGTTATATTATTTCTTCATTGAATAATACAAGAGTATACCTTGCCGTGACATATCATGTTACCTTTCTGCGTCACATTTAGTGAGTGATTGAGTGTAGGTGCATCACACTTGGTATTATAGCCACTCTTGATTGAAGGAAATAAGTGTTCATGGAAGGAGAGGAGATTCACTGCCCCAAGATCATGTCGAGATGAGTCATGTTGTGATGCCCATGCCACATTGACCCCCGTAGCGATGCTCCCCCCCTCGACATGATGACCCTCGACGCAATGACCCCAACATAAGTCAACATTTGCAGTCACAACACAACTTTTCTATGGCACAACCACCATCTGAAGGTGAAACATGGCTTTCCCATGTCGACAATGGCAAAGTCAAGGCATAGCTTCCCACAGATATGGAGAGTGACAGAGAATGCACCCATCCCAACGGTCGAAGAGAGGAAGAACGGTGGTAAAGTCAAGGCATAGCTTCCCACACATGTGGAGAGCGATAGAGAATGCACCCATCCCAATGGACGAAGAGAGGAAGAAGAGGCGAGATCAAGAATGGAGAGAAGCTCGGGAGGAAAAAGTAGCCGGCCTAGAGAGGAAGTTGGAGGGCATGGCAGGCTTGTTGGACTCAATCTGGAGGAATATGCAAATGAAGGAAGAAAACTAGTAGCGGAGCATGGTTATTGAGAATGGGTGATACAACAAGAAGAAGAAGAGAAGAGACAGAAACTGCAAGAAGAGATGGATAGATAAATAGATAGATTAGCTAGAGAGGAAACATCTAGGAGAGCTCAGGACACAAGGAAAGACAAGGAGAAGCTAGTTGAAGTAGGGAACAAAAAGGACAAGAAAGAAGAAATGCAAAACAATAAGGAAGAAGAGAAAAATGAAAGTTCAGAAGATAACTTTGGCAAGTTCAAAATGCCCAGACCGACCAATTACAAAGGAGAGAGCGACAGGTTGATTTTGAAGAAATGAATTGCAGAGATAGAACTAAAGATAGGAAGGAGAAGTGACAATCATCTACTTAGAGGATAACATTGCTAATGGGTATGTGGTGGAACATGAGCAACTATCTTTTCATAGGAAGAACTCTAAGAGAAACTCAAAGACTACTACATCTCGAAGATGGAAAAATTCAAAGCTAGAGATAAGTGGAGAAATCTCAAGTAAACATAAGGAAATATGAAAGATTATGTTAGTTAGTATAGGTAGTTGCATCGACGCAAAGCTATATGGTTTTCTATTTGGCATGCAAGAGTGGGCCAGGAGAGACACGAAAAGACAGGAACCAGCTAGTTTAGTTGAGGCCATGAGGATGGTTGAAGGATTAGTCGACCTGAACATGAGCAAGAGTACACTATCTTTTCATAGGAAGAACTCTAAGAGAAACTCAAAGACTACTACATCTCGAAGATGGAAAAATTCAAAGTTAGAGATAAGTGGAGAAATCTCAAGTAAACATAAGGAAATATGAAAGAGTATGTTAGTTAGTATAGGTAGTTGCATCGACACATAGCTATATGGATTTCTATTTGGCATGCAAGAGTGGGCCAGGAGAGACACGAAAAGACAGGAACCAGCTAGTTTAGTTGAGGCCATGAGGATGGTTGAAGGATTAGTCGACCTGAAAGGAGGAGGACATGCCAAGGGAGCAAAGCTAGATTCAACACCAACCTTGCCACCAACTTTTGGACCTCGAGACTCAATCCTCCCAGAGGCCCCATCTCATAGATTCGGGGTTAATTCTCAAGAATAACCCAAGTCGTGTCACAATTAGCCATGATGCCAAGAGGAGCAGTTGGACAATGGGAAAATAACCACTACAGACCAACCTCAAGTGCATCTTATTGGTGTGTTGGATCAAATACATCATGGTGAAGATATCTAGCCTCAACCATAGGGGTTAGATGTTTCAAGTGCGGGGATCTCATTATTAAAATAGATTTCCCATGGAAGATATAGCCTGAACAAGTGGGTCTAGGGTAGTAGTTGCTAGTGCTTATGGAGAAGAGGAGTCACAACCCTCGCGCCTCCAAGAAATCCCCAATGTAAGTGAAGAGAGCCTAGACCACCCCAGGGTGGAGATAGTTAGTGCTCATTCCTAATGCATGGTGACTCGAGTAGCTATAGTACATCACTTATACCTCAAGGGAAGAGTGAGTGAAGGGGATCAAGCAATCATGGTAGACACAGGAGCCACCCACAACTTTACCACATCAGCTTGTGTAGCTAACATGGACTCAAATTGTCTAAGGCCTTAGAAGGGTTAACGATAACCTTTGCAAAAGGACTAGCCAAGGAAGTCAAATAGTTATTTGTAGTACAAGTAGAAGCAGGTAAATGGAAGGCCAGACTCAACTTTCTAGTCATATCCATGGACGAAGAGAGAGAGAGAGAGAGAGAGAGAGAGAGAGAGAGAGAGAGAGAGAGAGAGAGAGAGAGAGAGAGAGAGAGAGAGAGAGAGAGAGAGAGAGAGAGAGAGGGAGGGAGGGAGGGAGGGAGGGAGGGAGGGAGGGAGGGAGGGAGGGAGGGAGGGAGGGAGGGAGGGAGGGATTTAAAGAGAGAGAGTAAAATATTTGCAAAGAGGGAAGTGAAGCATGACAACTTTGCTTCCCTCATAATAGCACAAAGCTACCGCAAAGGTAATACTACACACACATTAGCAATGAGATTTGGGTATGTTCACACATTAGCAAAGGGCAAGTTCTAGTGTTTGCATTTCTTTTTTACTAGCTATTTGGGGGCGGTCTATATTTTTAATGGGTGCTAGCAGTTTGTGTATTTGTTGCAGGTTGACCAATATTTATTAGGCTGATTGTATCTAGTCAGCTAGTTTGGAAAGCTTTTGCCTATTTGTATCTCACCCCCTACTAGCTAGTCGTCATCATCTTCGATGTCATGCTTATGTCCATATGGACAAGAAGAAAGGGAGCAAGCTTGACACAAAGCCAAAGTAATTTGTTTTCATTATAGTATGACCACAAAGGGTTATAAGCTCTATGACACCAAGTATTTTCACTCCTTCCCCATATCCTCATGTTGCTTCTTGGGGAATTTAGTTGACACTTTCTTGAATGTGAAGTCTACCTTCTTGAATGGCACTTTAGAGAATGAGATTTATGTTGATCACTATGTGTACATGTTACAGAGGCTCTCTATGGTCTGAAGCAAGCTCCTAGAGTTTGATATCAATGGATTGATTAATACTTTCTACAGAGTGGCTTCTGCTAAGAAAACCATGATCCCAATCTATACTATAAGGTTGTGGGCAACATGTCTTAGTCATCTTGTATTTGGATGACCTCATTATTACAAGGAGTCTTTCACATCAAGTGGATTGGGAGACACAAATTTTGCAAGAAGTTTAATATGACACCATGGTATCCTTTACTTCTTCCTGAGTCTTGAGATCTATCAGTTGTTGACATAGGGCATTTTTATCTCTTGACATAGGCACATTTCTTAGATTCTCTTGGAGTTTGGTATGGCTGAGTATAGGGACAATGTAGTAGACCTCTTCATGAAGTCTTTGTCTCAAGCTTCTATGCTTCATCACATGAGATCTTTGGATCTTCAAACACTCTCGGGATTTGAGAGCAGGTGTTAGCCTACATTTTGTTAGTTTGTCATCTCTTGTTTATGAGCTCTGTTAGAACCTAATAGAGACATAGGAGCTCTTACTATGTTAGCCCATTATATTTGTGTGCATTTCTTTTTCAACAAACTTTGGTTGTGTACACACTAGTAGCAGATAATTGCCAGCCTCTATATCTTTTTCAATGGCTAGTTTGGAAACAACTTACATTTTTTATGGGTGCCAAAAACTTACACATTTATTATAGATTGGCAAATATTTATTGGGCTGACTATAACATTGGCCAAAAGTTTTGGTAGATTTCTCCTATTTATAGTTGAACCCCCATTGGCTAGTCATCTTCTTTTGCAAGTTGGACATCACTCTAATTTCAACCTCTCCTTTATCTCTAGGGCTATCGTTGGTCCAATGCTCTCATTAACACATTAGGCTGTACGTAGGGACTTATTAGTCTCTCATTCTATTCATCTTTCCATTCAGATTCATTCCATGTTTATAACGTCATCCTCTTCTTTCTTTGCAATCTTCCTCTTTCCTTCTCTCTCCTTATTCGTATCTCTTTTCCATTGCTCACTCACATGATCAAGTAAAAGAAGCATCTCTCAAGGTAGAAGAGAATGGCAATAGTGTAGCTTCATGGCTACATACTTAAAGACTAACAATGACCATCCTTTTCAAACTAGAGAGGCAACAACTGCT
Organism: Lygodium microphyllum; assembly: GCF_053477565.2. Taxonomy (NCBI): domain Eukaryota; kingdom Viridiplantae; phylum Streptophyta; class Polypodiopsida; order Schizaeales; family Lygodiaceae; genus Lygodium; species Lygodium microphyllum. Next base: position 139,422,747 of record NC_141140.1, on the reverse strand, counting down.
TTCATGGATTCCAAAAAAAGAAATATGCGTGTGAATGATGAGCCAAAGTAAGGTAGTAGAATATTGCAATCAAACATAGCTATTTATCAACCTTTGAAGATACTTGAATGCTTCTAACCTTTGGTGAATAAACTATGACTTAAAAATAGTTTTATCCTCACGCTACATAGTGAAAAGCATTATCTTTTAAACCAAAGGCAAACAAATGCAAAGTCTACATTACTCGCATACTAACAAACAGAGTAATGCACACACTTGCTACATCAAAACTTAGCAAATGTATATCCCATCTTGTATCCCCATGCATACCATTTTTCATACTAAAAGAATACATCGACAAACTTGCTATATCAATACTTGTCAAATGGTGGTCCACCTCGTGTTGTCAAGCAATTTCATACCATTTTGCACACTAAGGCTAGGCGATTTCACATTTCCATGAACTCGAACAAAGTGGATTAAACCTAATTTTCTCCATGTCAATGTATATATTTGAATCTAAAGATGTGTTGCTTGCATAACCATACAGGGGGTAGAAGGGACAAAAGAACACACATTTTGTACACTAACGCTAGGCAATTGTGCATTTGCAAAAAAACAATGAATTGCACGTAAATTTTTAGCATAACACAAGGTAAGAGGGATAGAATAGAGAATGCCCAATCTATTTGCAAATGTGGCAAAGGCATGAAGCTTCTAAGAGCCTCAAGGTTTTGCACACCAAGGCTAGACAATTATGCAGTTTGCAGGAAGAGAATAGTTAGTCGACGAACCTACTTTTCTGCATGCCAATGCACATATTTGAATCTAAGGTGCAATTGCACAAGCATCTTGTATCGCCATAGGGCAAGAGGGATAAGAGATAGAGATGCCCATGACATACATGAAAAATAGAAAGTGAAATTCTCAATATAAGTACATCACTTATGGCTTAGCGAGTTGGCCTAGTCTTATGGATGCCCTGACCAAGTTGGAACTCAATGAGTAGGTCGACAAGTTAGAATTCCAAAAAACATTGGGAACTATAGAAATACAAAGAAAAACAAGAAAACCACTCTAAGACCATGGTCCTACTTGAGTTAACTGTAATATTTTCTTAAGAACCAAGGCTTGAACTATTGCTAAATTGATTTGTTAAGTGCTAGTGAATATTCACTAATTTATTTGACTTACTAATACTGAAACTCGAATATAAATCTCCATCTGAACTTCTTGAGGTTGTACAGAAGTTTCTTGTACTAATTGGCCATCTACAGCCCTTGAAACAGTGGAGGCTTGCTACAACTTAACATTGAGTAGTGGAATTGAATCTCTAAAAAACTCATAAAGTCCAAAGCTTGAAGTCTTGAAAACTCCTACACTAAGCCAAAGGCTAGTTGCTAGCTCTCTACTAAACTTTCTACTAACAAATCCCTTACTTTACTAAAGAGGCTAGGTTGTGGAGGGTCCAAAAATTGAACGCTCAAAACTACTAAACTTGGGATTTTTCAAGCAAGATACTATTGAATATTGGGAATGTGCTTAGTGATATTGATATACCTCTATTGTATTGGTTGCTTTCAATCCACTAAGTAATACACTTGGATTTATAAGAATATTGGAAATGTAATATTGGTCCCAACTAGCTTGAGTCTTACTAAAGAGGTACAAACTGCATATCCTTGAAAGGTACGGTCATCAAGGCCCCACAAACTAGAAAGAGAAATTCCCCGTTAGCACAGAAGAAGGAAAGCATGGACATATTGTTTCTGCTAAGTTGTACTTCACTATGGAAGTGTGAATTTCAAGGAATGGCCAATCTTGGTAGGTGAAGACTACTACATCATGTGCTATTTGGACTCTAGGACCTCTAAGTCAACCATGGAATGGATTTTCTTGGGAGCATCACAGTAAGAAAAGAAAGGTTCCAAAGCTAATGTTGGAAAAATCCAAACAACAGTAATGGAAAGGTAATCCAAGGAAACTTTTGTTGGCCTCTTAAAAGGCCTAACTAAAAGATAAAGCCCGAGTGGAAGTAGACATGGAGAAGCAAGAGCTATAGTGGATGGAGCAAGAGAAGAAGAGACACCATATATGTGGGAACTCCAATACTCACAATGTGTGACTCGCCTTCCTTGATTCAATAATCACTAAAAGAATAAAAAGTGAACTAAAAAGGTAGAGCATAAGTGGAAGCACACAAGCGAAAACAAAAGTGAAGTAAGAGCTATGGTGGATGGAGCAAGAGATCGAGAGAGAGAGACATGTGGGAACTCCAATAGTCACAATGTGTGACTAGCCTTTCCTTATTGAATATTCATTGAAAAAATAAAGAATGAAGTAACAGTGATATGTAGTTGTCACCTATAGTATACAAGTGTATGGGTACATTGTACAATGAGTAAATATGAGGGGCTAGGTACATGTTCCTTTACTCCCAATAACCTCCCACTTTAAGGCGAATGTGTCTTAGTGATGATTAAAAGAAAAAAAGAGAAAAGTACATGTACATAGAGTACAATAGGATGAAGAAAGACTTCATCTCTTCCTACGCCCACCAACTCCTAATGAAGACATATTGTTCCACTGGGAAACTTTTAGTGAGCAGATATGCAATATTTGTATCTGCAAGTATCTTAATGAGCTCAATTGACTTATACTCTACCAACTCCCTAATGAAGTGATAGTACACTACAATATGCTTTATCTTTGCATGGAAGATCGAATTACGAGTAACTAAATGACACTTACTGAATCCGAATATAGTGTAGAAGTCATAATCAAACCAAGAACTGCAACCAGACAACCTAACCACAGAGCCTCCTTACAAGCCTTAGTGATTGCAATATACTTAGTCTTGGCAGTAGACAACGCCTTGTATTTTTGTAACCTAGACATCCAAGAGACAGTACCTCCAATGTAAGTAAAGGCATACCAAGAGGTGGACTTCCTACTATCTAAATGTCCTGTATAATTTGAGTCAGTGTAATCCACAACTCATGTATCCTGGCTATCATAGTAAATACACATATCAGCTATGTCTTTCAAGTATCGCATGATATCTTTCACGATGTCTCAATGAAGAAGGCTATCATCATGAGCCTTCTTCATGTATAAACACGAGTCCATCTCACTACGAGAATACCCCTATGAATGCATGAAAGTATCAAAGTTATGGTACCATTCCCTAGGTCTTACTTAAATCCATAAAGATTCTTATTCAATTTGCACACTAGGTATTCCATGCCTTTCTATGCAAAGCTCTTAAAACTGATGCATATAAATCTCATCATATAGGTCCCCATGTAAGAAAGCCATCTTAACATCCATTTGATAAAGCTCCAAATTCAATTGAGCAATCAAGGAAAGACCAAGCACAGGGTAGTCATCTTGACTACATGAGAAGAGATTTCATTGAAGTCAATACCATGCTCCTGCTTAAAGCCCTTTGCAATCAATCTAGTCTTATATGCTAGCTTAGAGTGACCAAGAGTACTCTTTAACTTGTACATCCACTGCATAGCAATGCATGTTTCCTATCAAACATCAAGTCTTATGTAAAATTCTTTTAAAGTGACTCAAAGTTAGATTGTATAGCTCTCTTATAAGAATAAGAATCATCTAAATGCATAGCTTCCTCATAAGTAAGTAGCTCAACAAAGTTTTTCACCATGACATAATCCATAGAGGGCTCATAACAATCAGGAGGATAGGAAGCTCTAGTGGAGCACCTCAAAGCTAGTTGTAGGGCTTGTATAGCATATCCTCTATGTCTAGCAATATGATTCTACACAACATGCAGATTGTGGGTAACTATATCATCAACTATAGAAGGCTATCTCACTAGGGTTGGTTGTACGGTAACAAAAGGATTCTCCTGAAAGACCACCTTGCAAACCTCAACTATTTTCTCAAGTTGCTTGTGCATCTTCTCTTCATGAAACATAACATCATGGCTACAGATAATCTTTTGAACCTATGGATCCTAAGGGCGATAGTTTGTCTCACCTGCATCACCATATCTAAGAAAAATGCATTTGACAGACTTCAGATCCAGCTTGTTGCGCTTGTTATTTAGGAACATGGTAGAAAGCTTCACATCCAAAGATCCTCAAATAAGCATATGATGGAGGTTTTTTAGACCAAACCTCCTTTGCAACTTGACAACCAAGAGCAGTGTATGGGGATCTATTAATGAGATACACGACAATAGTAAGTGCCTCAATCCAAAAGTACTACGGTAAGCTTGCTTGACTAAGAATACTACAAAATTTTTCTTGAATAGTCCTATTCATGTGCCCTGCAATACCATTCTAGGGTGGGATGTATGGGACAATCAACTAATGCTTAATACCTCATTTATTGCAAAACTGCTCAAATGCCTTAGAGACATATTCACCCCCATTGTCAAACCTTAGACATTCAACCTATACCCAAACTGTTTCTTAACAAGAGCAACAAAGCACTAAAATTTAGCCACAATATCCAATTTCTGCTTAATAGGATAAGCCCAAACCTTATGCGAATAATCATCAATAAATGTCACAAAGTACTTCACGCCACCCAATGACTAACAGGGCATGGGAACACATACATTGAAATGTACAAGAGCTAGAGGCTCACCCATGCACATAGAGCTAGACTTTTTATGAGTGGAATATGTCTACTTGTTATAAAGACAATGATCATATGAGTCAAAATATGAGTAATCAATAGGTGGAAGGTATTGTAAATGAGTAAGTACTTCCATTTCTTTCAAAGATATATACCCAAGGTGACGATGCTATAAAGATACATGTGATAAATCTATCACAATTAATACATGGTCAACAAATCCAGATACAAATAAAGGATAGAGACTACCCATCTTGGCACCTCAAACAAAAACAAGGTGATCATGGGTAATCTTTCATGCAGAATCACCAAAAGAGACATGATACCTTACATCATCCAGCTATCCAATATGCCTTTGGGAAAAGTTGGTATATGATGGAAATTATGCAAAACAAGAGAGCTACATGAAGCAAACTATAGTCTAACATTTTCAATTCTAATGGATGCAGTGTCATTTCCTAGTCTCTCAGAGAATCTATAATGTTGTGATATGTATAAAACTAATCCCAATGCGAAGTAACATTGAAAGAAGCTCCTGAATCAAGCAACCATGACTGATAGTAAGTAAATGAAGCATCGACCAACTAAGTAGCATCAAGAGACAAAGAAGCTAAGATATAGTCATCATCAGACTCAAGTTGCACTGCATTTATCTCTTCAATCTTCACGCTGGACTTACCAAAGGACAATGCTATGATCACCAGAATTTGCATTATCTTACATTTCTCATCGTGCCTATCATTGCATATTTTATGACATTGCGGCCTAATATGACCCTATTCAAAGAGGACTTACATCCGTAGGACTTATTGTAAGATTACCCATGAGACTAGGACTTGTCTTTGTTGAATTGTGAGCCTCTACCATGGTTATTATTGCCATTACCATTATAACACTCTAGTGGATAATGATTTTTTCTTCTAGTACATACAAAGATCAAGAGAAAACATAGAGTACACATGTTTTGCGCCATCTTTCACTATTTCACACTAAAGAAAGATATAGAGACTCAGAATTCATGAAAGTTGGTGTTATGGAAGCTTTTATACATGCATAATATATTATTAATCTTTAATAGCATGTTTGTGATGCTATCTTGCCATTATATTCCACATATCTAATAGTGAATTTGTTAAATAGGTTCACAAGGATCTAGAGTAAAATGGCATGCATTCTTTAGAATACATTGCACTTTGTTGTCTCCTTGTAAAGAGACTATGGTCAACAGTCCACACAAGAATGTGATATCAGTAGCTATAATGGAAATACATTGCTAAACGTGACTCATGACCATGTGTCTATAGGTCTTATGATTAAGACCATTCTAGAGCATATTATAATTCCATTGGTGCGAAAAACTACACAATCAAGCAACATATGCATGAAGATAGTTTCAAATTGCAAGTTTTCCATCTATTATATATTCGTACAAGTTATTCCAAGTGTTCTTTATTGTTCCATATTTAGACATGTTTTCAATGGACTTATATTGTAGTGGAAAACACCATTGAGGAAGTTTGTATTATTGAGGAAGCTTACCTTTCACACCACTCTATAAAGATATGAAACAATGATGAAAATTGTAGAGACAAGTGTTGAGGACATGATATCACATCCCACTCAAATGTGTATTCTAGAGCACTAAGATGGTAAGCTTATTGTGCATCAATATGATGATGTGAAAGATTTTAATTCTTCTTCATATTTGCAAGATCAATAACAATGTTTTATATTGTGCACAAAAGAAAAAGACTCTAAAGCATGAACTTGTAATGCCAATGGACATTGCTTTTTTAATATAGGTAAAGAAACATAACTCATGAATTTCATGTGCCGTGATCATATGATGTGAAAGCTTTGGATATTCTTCCTCTATATGATATCAATAGCAATTTTTTATCTTTTATAGGGGAGGAAAGAATGCAAGAATATGAACCTGCAATACCAAAGAATGTGGTAGCTACACATATAGGTAAACAAATGTGACTCATGATTTTTATAAACAACATCGTATTATGTGAAAGCTTTTGAGCCTTCTTCGCATACAATGCCAATAAGAATGTTTCATCTTGTGTAGCGAGGAAACAATTCATGATTATGAACTTACAATGGTAGAGCATGTGCGTACTACACATACATGTAAGCAAATGTGCATTGTGAATATTATGTATAGTAACATTCAAAAAGGAAAATATATAGCTAATAGTGAGATCTATTTTTAGAGGGCCATATTGACAGTCATGTGAAAGTGCCCTCACAAGACATTGTCTCCCACACTTTTGTGATGGCAAAGGTGGAGTGGCGTACTATTTTCTATGACTTGTTCAAGACACGAAATGCTTTATGAAGTGATCAGTCAAGTGAGGTATTCTCCTAATTGGTGGAGGCATTGGAGGAGGTCAACCAACACAAATTGGCTGAGATTGATGAAGAAACCACAAATACTGCATGTGATATCATGGTTATTCGTCCCCCTAGTAGTGACAGTATCGTACATGGATTGGGGAATTGAATTCCATCTTGGAACTCCCATATTGAGATGGAATCAGTGGACTCCATGCATCTAGCTAATTGTGTGCTCAAGGATATAGGGATTTTAATTTTCATTACCACAACATACTTCATGGTGGAGCTCATTGAGTAGGTTATGGAGGACAAGCACTAACAAATAGATTAGGATAGAGGTATTGGATCTTGCCCATGACAAAACTTACTCATAATGAGATGTTTGTTTGTGTCATTGGAGGCAGAGAGATGAGACATTTAAAGTTACAATGTGATCATGATGGTTTTTGTTTAGATATCATACTTGGTGGCTCCACTTGTTAATTGTGATAGCTAAAATGTGTATTTTTTACTTTAAATGCAGGTACATGTGATATATATTCTAGTATACATGTGCTTAGATTGTAATTACAAGGTAAGTATCCCTCCAAATTTCATGACATTTGATATTACTATGGATGAGTGGATGCAAGATAAAATAGGAGCCCGAATGAGAGGTCCGTATGAGATCCATTGTTGTTAAACTATTGGAGAGTTATTTTCCAGGATTTTACCATATTCCTAATCTCTTCGTATCAATACTGTTTCCTACTATAACATCAACATGGTAGGGTTTTTTGGAGCTCATTTTGCAAACATACACGAAAGAAGGGGACAATTTATTAGATTGTAATGTGGGATATGGTGACCTTTGCATTAGTAGCACTGGATTCTCGAAGATAGCTCACATGGCTGTATTACTTTGTAGAAGAGGGTAGATTTTTACGAGTAGAGGTAATATCTTTATGTAAATCCCTATAATATAGTGGTAGTGGCATGGTATGGAGAACCAACAGTTGAGGTGGTGGTGGTAGCAGTGGAGGTGGTGGTGGTAATGGTGGAGGTGACGGCAATATTGGAGATGGTGGTGGTAGTGGGGATGAGTAGTAGTAGTGCTTGATAAATGCTCAAGAGAAGAGGAATAAGTGGATTATGTGGAACAAGAATTAGAGTTTTCCTAAAAGCTTGGTTCTCGCATATCCTCTTTGACAGTACTGCATGATTCACAAAGTGTGAAACATCTTTACACATTCGTTGCCACCAATACATTTCCTTAATCTCTCAATTATTCCCCAAACACCATTATGGCCAAATAACAAACCCTCATGAAACTCCTTCATTACCTGAAATTGCATAGCTCTATCACTTATAAATCATAGTGAAGCCCTTTTCTTCTTCTTTGCATATTTCCAAAGGTATCCATCTTTCAAAAAGAAACCCATATGCATTTCTTCTAGTTTTTTTGTATTCCTCTTTAGACCATTCATCTCTCTTGAATATTATGATGAGATACTATCCTATTTTTAACCATTTTCTTATATATAAGTCTTCCAAGAATACTCCTGAAAGCTCAAACATAACACCTAAAGCACTTTTTCTTTGCTATCCAAGCTTTATCCATCACTCCACACACTTTATTTACTATTATATTCATTGTTATAGTAGATGTCCTTGTTAGCTCATCTAAGAGTAAAGGTGTCCGTGCCTAACCACCTATGTATTCATTACACTGACACAGTACCCGCACACCTATACACTACAGGAGGCGGGGGCCCATCACTATCACTTTGAAATTTATTCTTTTCAGTGACATTTGAATAAGGGAAGGCTAGTCACACATTGCAACTATTGGAGTTCCCACACATGGTGTCTCTCTCTCTTGTTCTCTTGCTCCATCTGCCATAGCTTTTGCTTTGCACTTGCTTTCGCTTATGTGCTTCCACTTGGGCTCTACCTTTCAACTAGTATTAGAGCCAACCATTTGAGGATCTTCTTCATCCTTTGCTTCATTCTGAATTCAAAAGCTTCAACTCAAGGTTTCATGGCAGCTATTGTTTCTTCTTCTCGAGGTATGCATTGAGTCTTTCCTTCTTTTCAGCTTGTTCCAACTTACTTCGCACTTGTTGAAGAGATTCCCAAGGATTAGTTGAGCCTTGTCGAGTGCTTATTGAGTTGAGAAGCAGTCATTTTATCCATTTTGAGTGGATATAGAGCATGCTATAGAAGTTGTGGACAACTATGGTAACATTGTCGTGTTTTGGCCATAACTTTTGCATATGATATCAGATTTAGGCATTTTATAGCTAGAAAAAAAGAGCGCGATGAGAGCTATAGATTTGGGCCCTCAAAAAGTTGATTTTGTGTAATTTTTTGTTCTCTATTCCACATAGAATAGAATAGTTTTGGTTTGGACAACAAATAGTTAATTCCATAATGCATGTTTGATGCTTTGGGGATGCTATTTTGGTACCCAGATAGTATGGTTATACTTTTGGGACTAATTTGAGCTTCAAATAGTTCATATTTCACTACCATTTTAGTCATGTAATAAAAGGGGAGCAAGCATTTATTAGCCAAAAGCTTATGCCTAATGCTCATTGATGCTCTATGGGATACTCAATGGATGTACCACTACTTTGATTGTTATGTATACTTCTCGATATGCTATTGCATGCTTTTGAGCTAAGATTTGAGCTCTGTTACACTGATCTTGACTATGGTTACATGCCTTGGTTACTTTAGTGGCTTAAGTAGTTATCATAAGCTTGAAGAATCTATTAGGTTTTATGCTCTAGCTTATGCTTCATGTCTCTTGGATACTCGGATTGAGTCAAAATTGTTTCCCTCATTTGTTAGTTCTATAATGAGTTTTATAGAGAGTGTGGGATTTAACTTGAGCCTTTTTACACATTTAGGGGAAATAAATGAATGTGTAGCTCCACAATTGATAAATATTTGGAAGGGAGTACCTTGATGTCCAATTGGAATTTGGATGATATAAATTGCCACCCAATGTCCTGGTTGTTAAATGAAGCATGAATAGACCCTCTTTTGAATTCTTCATCGAGAGATAGATCCAAATCACTGCTTTTGCAATAGCATGGGTGTGGGCTCTAGCTCCATACCCTACTCTCTTTCTAGTCCTTGGTCTAGCTCCACACCTTGCCTCATGTTCTCATCCTCAATTATTGAAGTTTCCTTCCCTAGGAGGATCCCAAGGAGCATTAGCATAGGTGTTCATTCCCCTATTGAGACATTGAGTATAGAAGTGGCTTGATTTAGTTGCATTTAAATCACTGCAGCTCATTATTCCAATTCCTATTTGTTTTTGTTGTTATTGTTGCCATGGTTTTGGGGAGTACTAGCAAGATTTACGTAGCCTTGATTAAAGTTTCCATGCTGCTAGTTTACTCCAGCTCTTTTGGCATAAGGAACCCTATTAAACCTATTCTATTGCCTTGGAAGAGTAGCCACCAATGGTTGTGCTCTCGTCAAAGTATCTTCCACATGTCAATATGCCTCATTGCTTCCAATTGCCAAATTGAGAGGTGGATTGAGGGTGGATTCAACCCTAACACAAACATACCACCTGTGTTGGCTCATGGACATGTGGGGTACATACTTTTATAGTGTAACAAAGCGACAATAATAGCCTTCAAGAGTTAGCATGTGCTGTTCGAGGTTAAAGAACTCATTCACTTTGAAAGTTTGATAGGCATGATATAAATATCAACTTTGGGCTATTGCCTTGATTTGGCTCCATGTCATAGCAGACTCAAAGATACTCTTATCACGTCACCATTGTTTCCACCAAAGTTATGCTTCTCTAGTAAGCCTCAGTCGTGTGATCATTACATGATTTGATGGACTAGTTCTAGCAGTGGAGAAGTAATCTTCCATTTGCTCAATCTAGGTTTCAACACTTATTTCTACCTTCATTTGTTTGCCATTAAGCTTAGGCTCCTTGACCTATTTGAGTATGAATTTCCTCTCTTTCTTATCTAAAAGGTCATTGATGACAAATGGAATAGCTGCCAAGGTTGTTTCTATCAAAGGAACTAGAAAGAATATTCATACATTTTCCTCAATATATTTTTCATTCTATCCATCATTAATAAGGCTTTGCAAGATCATAACATCAAAAATCACTTCAAAAGAAAGAGTGTCAATTATTTTATTTTATTTTTTCAGCCTAAGACCATATTGCAATCATGGAGAGTCATATATTCACATATTAGCTATATAAAAGTATCTAATAGCTGCATCAAAAGGGAGTCTATACAACCTCTAGGAAGTGGTGATATATAGGCTAGATATAGAGTACTTAATCATGAAATTCTTGTATAGAGTTCATAAAATAAAAAGGGGGCTCACTCAGGGTATCAAGCCCTAAATATACACTAGGTAAGTTGAGAAGATCCTTGATCTTGTAGTTATTGGCCTCAGATCTAGGAGTTACAACAACCCAACTTGGTTTTACAATTTTGGTGACCTTATGATAGACTAGCTAATTAAGAGTCATAGTCTCACCATCCTTGTACACATTTTTTTGGTTCTTGTGGAACGTATAAAGTCAATCCATGTGAAGTCTCTTTGCCCAATGCAACTTCCATAAATCACTCTCAATACTATCAGTCAACTTGGTATAGATGGAGAAATATGTGGATGTCATTCACCATCCTTGATATTGAGTCCGAAAAATTGGATTAAATTTGAAGTTTTAAGGGACAAAAGTATACACCATTATATGGTATATCTCTTCCCTTACGGTAAAGTTTCATTGAGAGCAAACTTTATAAGTTACTAGAAATAGTTCATACAATTCTAGTGACCAGTCTTTCACCAATCAAGAAGTAAGAGAGCATACCTATAGGGCACAAAAGAAAATTTGAGAATAAGAAATTTCTAGGTCATTTGAACATGCTCTTTATTGGTCATATATAACTATCTATGCTCACCGTAAGAGTGTTTACTCTTATGAATGAGTTGGCTGGCTAATGATGAATTTACTTAAGTGCCAAGGCCTATATGATCCATAATATGTAAGGATCCACCAGGTTCAAGATGTTATTGTGATCAATCAAAGCCCAATTTGCATGAGAGATGAGCAACAAACATTACTTAAATCACTCATAGAATCCCGAGCCTCATTCAAACCCATAATGCAAACATGGTTTGTTTGCAATAACAATTTCACTGGTCTTGAGATGCATGCTACAAAGACCATAACTATATATTGTGAGTTTGGAAAGCATACCAACTAGACCTAACTAGTGCCTATGCTAGTTTAGACCAATCCAACCTACTAGCTACCTATGGTGTCCATGCTAGTTTTGATTTATCCAATTATTTGATGATCTAAACTTGCAAAGGACCAAATCATGCTTTTGAAACATACCCATCTAAGTTTCTAACCTCTTCTTTAAGTGCCCAATCCACTTGTATTGATGTCTTAAGATTATTTCATACCAAACCTCTTGCAATTTTCTTAACACATGACATTTGAATACATGAAGCTACCCTGAAAGCTCACTATTTAGAATTATTACATTTGGAATTTTCAAGAATCTAAGAATAAGGCAATACTTCTTTACAACTCTAGAACATGACTAGATTATAAAGAACCCAATGTTGCAAGTGATGGCAAACAACCTAGATTGGTTTCAAATTAGAGATTTGAAAATTAGGAATCATAAGAAAAAGCTCCCTTGCATAGTAATAATTAAAATTTGATTCATCTAGGTCGTCTTCATAGTTCCATTAATCCATACTTGAATGTGTTGATTGCTTGCATACCAAATAGCTTCTAAATATGTTGGTTTATATAGATTAAGCATACCACCATCTAGCCTTGTAAAGATGGATCCAATGATCATTGACACATCGACGATATATTTCTAAATATGTTAGTTTATATAGATTAAGAATACCACCATCTAGCCTTGTAAAGATGGATCCAATGATCATTGACACATCTACGATATATCTCATCCAAATATGAAAGAGAAATAGGCCATTTGCATACCAATTATACAATAGTTGGGTGTATGTTATTTTTTGCATTTAGCTTTGTCATTTTCATTTAGAACATGTTTACCTTGAGAAAATTAAAATTGGCTTCATCCCACACAATCCTTCTCTAACCCTTTCATGAAGGTAAACAATATTATAATCGTTAATGCAATGTGCACCTTGATCGCTAAACTAGTTCAATGAGTTAGCTAAATTTAGAGATTACTTGCTCCCATAGAAACTTAGCAGTGGTCCGTGCATTGTTTCTCCTCATTGCCCTTGCTTTAACCCACTTTGCAAGGTAATTTATGGCTACTATGATGTATTTCTCTTAAGAGTACTAGTGGTAGGACTGATTGGGTCCAATGAAGTCGATGCCCCATTTTTCAAATGGTTAGCATGCTATCACTAGTGTCAACTCCATTTTATCCTTTCATATGGGAACCTTTATGTGTTGGCACTCATCACATTGCTTAACAAACTTAGCAGCATCACGAAATAGTGTAGGCCACCACAATTGTCACTGCAAGACTTCTCATGCAGTGGTTTCTCCATTGAAATGACCTCTCACAATTCTGTCATGTGCTTCAGCGAGCACATCATGCATCTCATTTTCACAAACACACTATCTTAATAGACCATCCTGCCTTAACTGATAAAGTTATCTTGCAATCATCTAGTAATCTCAAATCTTAAAAATGAGACACCTTACTCTAGATTTTTAGATAGGGTGATTGGGGATCCAATTTTGTAAAATATGCTCTATATCATCAGCTCAATAAGGTGTAATGTATGCTTTGTAAAGTTTCTTTTCACTGGATACGTTGAAAAGGTAAGCATCAGGCAAATCATCCATGATGCCTTTCCCATCAAGTTCTCTAGTGGTTATGTGAGATATGTGATGTGCCATATAATGCTACTTTCCCTTTCACACCACCAAGAAATCAAATTCCAATAAGAGCAGCAACCAACTAGATAAAGCAATGCCTAATGAAGGTGAATGGTGTTGTCAAAAGATAATGTCTAAACTTTTTCACCACAAACACCATTGCCAACCCTTCTCACTCTATTGTGGAGTAGTTAATCTCTACATCAATGAAATGCCTCTACTGGCAAAGCTCACAAGGAAATCCATGATATATTCACCAGGTTGGCACAACACTACCCCCATGGTAAATTTTGAAGCATCAGTGTGCACATGAAAAGTGATGGACAAATCTTGGGCTCTTAAAATAGGAGCTGATGTTAGAGCCTCTTTGAGTTGTTCATAGGCTTGTTGACACTCCTCTGTCAATTCAAACATGATTAGCAGCTTGTATAGGGGTCTAGCAATCAGTGCATAGTTCAACACAAACCACAGATAGTATCCAATATGACCTAGGAAGCACTGAAATCCCTTGTAGTTTATCAGAGGTGGAAGATCAACAATGACCTTCACTTTTAAGAAGTTCGTAGTAGTTCCATTCCTTGACACCACATGCCCTAAGATACAGCTGTCTTTTACCCGAAATTGGCACTTCAAGGGGTTCAATGAGAGACTATACTATCTACACTATTCAAAGACTATGCATAGTTTCTCCAAGTATTCTTCCTAGTTGATATGAACACATAGGTCATCAATGAATACTTCTAACCATTTTTTGAGCATGTCTTTGAAGATTTCATACATGAGACATTGGAAGGTGGTAGGGGCATTAGTTACCCCAAATGGCATGACTATATAAGCAAACACCCCCCATTCGGTGGTGAATATTTTTTTGTGCATGTCATCCAGTGGGCTTACACTTGATAATAGTCTAAAAACCCATCGAAGAAGGTATATGCATCCTTCCTTGCCACTTTTGTGATTGGTGTACGTCAATGGATAGTTGTCTGTCTTAGTAGCTGTGTTGACTTTTTTGTAGTTTATCTACTTGAACTACTTTCTTTCTATTTCAAAAGAACATTGGTCCATTACCCCAGTCTTCTATTACAATGGCACTTCACATTCATGGTCTTCCTAATAAGATAATATTGTAGTCCACTCTTGTCATCACAATGAAATTTACTAAAAATTGTACTCTGGCTATCTTGATTGGCCAATCCTTTAGTACTCCAAATGGGCAAACCTTCGTACCATTGGCCAAGGTCACATTCAATATAGCAATTTCAACAAGTGGAATTCCCCATGCTCATAGCCCTGTATGGCTAAGAATGCTCCTGCCCCAATGTCAACAATGCCCTTTTGTGTTGTGCCTCCCAATGCTATCATAGGTAGGACGATGTGCATCTCGGTCCCTTCCTAGAAAGCATTGATCTATAGTGAGCCTGTCACTAGAGATGGCGTGACACTGGGTATGTGAATGTCATTATTTTCTTTTTTTGGTGGCACAGTTCTCTCTTTCCTCTCAACCCATGCCTTAAAAGTATTCCACAACACTCAATTCTACCTCATCAATTGCACTAAAGGCAATGCCACTTGCATTGACACAAGAGTTGCTAGCAATCCTGCATCAACCTCATTGATTGAACATCATTTGGGTGGTTGGTTTTCCATCCCTAGGTTGGGCTACAACAAGATGGTTTCATCTGGGGTTGGAAATGAGGTTCTTGCCCTTGGCCAATCTTGCTAGTCATATGTAGGTTGGTGAGGAGGGTGGCTCTATACTAGATATCTCATGGTTTTCATGATCTAGTAAAGATTTTCCTATTTGTGTTTGAGCCTCCTCGACCCATCCTCTCACCTTCTCCATGATCTCCATTTGATGTCTCGGGTCAAGATACTCCCATTATTTTCCATTTTTGGTGCATATATTTTGGGTTCTACATCAAGTACTTGCTTTCCTTATGTTAACATTGTAGTGCTATCGCACTTCAAATTAATCTTCCCTTTTTCTCTCTTCTTCTCTTTCTTTTTATTGTTTTTGCCAATAGACAAAACATCCATATCGCTAGGCTCAGGAACTAACACTCTAGCCTACTTGACTTGTGCCCTAGTCATCACATTAAGTGATATGGGCATTGCATCATCATCAAGAGTTTCTATACCATACAGTCCTAAGGGAACTGATGGCATGTTCAAGCTAGTTGTTGATGCTTTTCTTCTAGGACAATCCAGATACAAGTGTGTTATGCCACACTCAAGGCACCACAACTTGACTTTGTCTTTGTTAGTCTATTCTTTCTCAGGGAACGAGAGGAAATGTGCCCAAGATGGCCGCATTCTAACATGTCACTGGTTCTTGTGAGTGTATTCCTCCAAAACCTTGTCCTCTTCCTCTACCCAATGTTGTAGTCCATAATGGACACTGGGAGAGCTAATAGAGATCCTTGCCCAAATTGGAATGGGCTATTCATTGGATACTGTGGTTGATAAGGTTATTAGTATGGCAGGTGTCAGGGCAACTTGCAATAGATAGCTTCATGCCCATACCTACCACAATTAATAGAAATCCTAGGTCTTGGTTCATGACACTTTGCTAGCAAATGATTGCCACCGTAGTGCACACACTGAATGTTTGTTCTAGTAGGTCTTTGTAAGGCATCTTCAAGCTTGATAATCTCTAGCTTGAGGTTAGATATCTCCTGAGAGAAATCCAGACTCTTACCTATTTCATGTGCTTCAAATGTTGCTTGCTTGCTATGAATGGTGGACCTTTCACTATGGATATTGATAATTCTTGTCTAGCCAAAGCCTTATATAGTTTTTTATTTTTTATCCCATTGATAATAATGTTAACACTGTCCTAGCCATGGGTCTCTCAGGTTTTGGGATCCTCTTATGGAGACTTCTCACATGAGTGATGTAGTCTCAAATTTTTAATTTATCTTTTTGGTTCCTGAGCTTGACGATTATGCTATCAAAGTATCCAACCTTCGAGAAGTGGTTGATGAACAAATTCCAAATAAAGTCCTGAGAGTATCGAAGTTGTTATTTTCAGTGCCATTGAGGCTTGTGAACCAAGTTCAGCCTTTTTCCTCGAGACACAACCTCAAAGCTTGTGCTCTCTTGTCAGCATCCATGAGGTTGTTTGCCTCGTCGGCTTGTTCTAACTATTCAATGAAGCTATAAGGGTCATCCCCTACCATGCACTTCTCAACTTGCTTTGTGACGATCAACATCTTCATTTGGCTTCTATTTCCATGTGTTGTCCCCCAAGCTGGTCAAAAGTGTCGTGGCTAGTGCAACACTATCCTTTTCTATTGAATTTTGGTCTAGTAGTCTTTTGAGTAGGAGTTCGAATGGGCTAAGGTCTACATTAGGCATTTTTTTTGTCTTGCCCATCTCCTCTCATGTAGTGGTTCCTCTTACTAGATCCAAGATGCGCTGGATTTTGGCCTAACTCTATCTCCTTTCTTCGCTTGTCTAGTCTTTGATTTCGTGTGAACCTTGCAACTTACCTAATGAGATCCCTTCCATGCTTCATCTCGGCTTCTACATTCGACATGATCTCTTCCACATCTCTTCCTCTATGTTCAACTTGTGTGTGTTGGTCATAGAGTGATATTAGATTTTGGATATCCGTATGAAATTCCATTGCATCAAACTCTAGAGAGTCGATATTTGAACTTGTTCCTACCATGTTTTCTAGATACTCTTGGGTAACAAGCATCTCAATGAGGCTAATGAGCCTTAACAAAGTACTAGGGTTTCCTATTGGGTGTTCCTTTTAGGATTGAGATATTATTTGTCTTGAGTTAGTGTGGTGTAATGTTAGCACTTGCAAGTGTTTAAGGTTAGTTGCCTTGTGGCCCTCAGTGGCTAAGTAGGCACTTCTTGTTCTCCCTCGTGTATGGTACTACTTGTCAAGGTTTGGATGTGTTCTATGACCTTTTCTCTTTTGCCACTCCTGCTACTCAAGTTCCCTAGGTTTGATTCTATCCTTGTCCTCATTGCAATCTTCCTTATTTGGTTGTGGGGCATTAGGTCAAGGATAGACACATTCTTATGACTCTATGGACTCACAAGGCCTAGGAGGTCCTTAATAATTCCCATGTTATGATCCTTTAAATGGTATGTCCTTTCTATGGTCAGTTTCTTGTTAGTTACAATGCTCTTTTACCCAAGGGGTGTGAGCAATCCTTGAGATAAAATAAATACTTCCAATTATCTCCACGTCTAGGCTAAGCACTTTCCCTTTGGACTAGGTTGTTGCTCATCACTTAAGGTGAATGTAACTATCTCCGTTCGTTGTCTCTAGCTAGAACTTTGTCTCTAATGACAAGTTGTGTTCCCCTATGGCACGTTGATAATCCAAATAATGAGGGTGAGAACAATTGGTGGTATGAGAGGTAGTGTTGGATGTCAATTGGTCTGAGCCTGGTTATGTTGGGCATCATTAGTCTGAGTGGTGATGGTGGTTGCTCCGAGTAATGGTGATTATGATTCAAATAGTGATTATGGTTTTGTTTCTCTAAGTAATCCACCGGTGATAATTGTGATTATTGCTTCAAATGGTGATGTAAACTATCATGGCAATGGTTAGAGTGTGGGTGGGAGAATTGATCCGAGCGTTGATTGTTGCTTGGTCTAAAATAATCACCAAGGTTGATCGATTTGAGAAAAAGCACCAGAGATTCCTCCGAGATGATGATCACTCTAACAAGGTCATGGTGGATAATAAAGATTTCTTCGCATTGATGTACATGAAGATGATCACGGGGTTTTAACCACTCCAAGTAGCAATGAAGGTAACAAGGTTGGTTTGAGTAAGGCAAGGAGAATCGGCCGAGAGTGAAGAGACTAATGACCACAAAATGATCACAGTGATGTGATTATAGAGTTGATTTGGGCTTTGACTAGCAGTAATGATCACAAGTGGCTTGCTCTGATGATATTGATTGTGATGGTTCCAAGTGTGATAAGGGACTCTTGTTTCGAGAATAACATGGGTGAGTATGGTTTGAGGATTTTTACTTTGAGTGACAACACTAACACAAGAGAATGGTGATCATAGTGAAAGCAATGCTCCAACAATAATTGCATTGACTCGAGTGTCAGTCCAAACACCCTGAGTGTGTTGGCTTTGTTGAGATGGCAAGCTCAACATGTGTGGACATTGATGATGAACCGCCTAGCTAGATGAGTCCGCACGTCTACACTTAGCACATTGGTAGTCATTATGATACTCACATGGAAATTGACTTATCACTTATTATATTTAGTTTGTGACACCTACCTATAGTTGGCAAAGATATAGCATCAGTCGATTGGTGTAGTCTATTATGCAATGTTTGACTTAGTAGGCCACTTTCCTTTATGTTGTATCTTATTTGTACTTTGTGTACATTACATAGTGTGTGGAAGAAGAAGAAGAAATTAGCAAGAAAACGTTTTGGCCTCCATCTCTCTTCTTGTGTTCTTGAGTGAGCTTCCTTTTGTGTATACAGTGTGTGTTTGGCGTAGCAGCTCAAGCAAGTCCCCCCACCACACGATTCTTGACATGGTATCAGAGCCGCAGCACTGAGAAAGGTTGATTTTGAAGGTTGAAGTGAAGGAGAAGAAGCAAGGTTTGAGCAAGCAAGCAATATGTAAGAAGCTCTCCCATTCTTCCACTCTCTCTCTTGGATAATGCCTATGGAGGCATCTGAAGCAGGGTAGAGTGAAAATCTTAGATTATTGTGAGATTTGGTGTGCGAGCAGAGCACTATATATTTTGCAGATTAGCCCTTTAGGACTTTCTCGCAGTTCTTTTTGGCATCTGAGGCCGTTTCAGGCCCCGTTTTAGAGCTGCAAAGTTGCAGACAACAGTTTCAGGGTACACTGTGATTTTGACTGTATTGACTGAAAGTGGGTGCACAGGTTACAGATTTTGAATTTGTAATTTTTGAGGTGTTTTCCAGGAAGCAAACATAAGGTTCATATGCAAATAGGTTGCATGTTGAGAAATCAAATGATGTATGACCATAGAGGCTGAATGTGTGCCCAAAAGGGGCTTGCCCATAAGTGGCTTTGTATGAGAGATATGAGAAAGATGTATACTCTAGAAGCTCTAGGAAGAGATGCTTAGAATCGCATATGCACAGTGAGGAGAATGGTACTATCCAAAAAGCTATAAAGGCACGTACTTGGTTGACACTCATAACAATGTAATGGTACTATCCGTTTGAGCCACTCAAGATTGTGTTTATGAGTCCAAGATAATCTATCTTGGAACCTAATTCACTTGAGTTACAATTCCTCATTGTGACAATGTATTGTGTGTTTGACTTGCGTCCACCATAGCCGATCTAGCTCTAGATCCGTGTTTGTCAACACAAATTACATGTACTATTGAGCAATTAGTGAAAAAGGTTGCTTGGTGTATTGCTATGTACTTGTTGTGAAAGGCTACAGAAGACTAGCTTGCTGTGTTTGTATCATTTTTTGTGATAATGGCAGAGAACAGTGGAAATCACATTATTGAGAAGCTTGGCAAGAACAACTACCCTTCATGGAAGTTCCATGTGACAAACTTCCTTAATGGAAAGGGCCTTTATGAGTTTGTTTCAGGTAAAGAAAAGGAGCTAGAACTGGGTATCCCTCCAACTGTAGATGAATTAAAAGCATGGAAAGAATGGAATGCAAAAGACAAAAAGGTGATGTATTGGCTATCTACAGTCATTGATAATACAATGTTGGGACATATTAGGAATGCAGAAACTTCACATGTACCTTGGACTATTTTTGAGAATATGTTTTTAGCAAATACAAAGGCATGAAAGATTCAACTCAAGCAAGAGTTGAATACCTTGAAGAAAGGGAAAATGTCTGTCAATGAGTATGTTTTGAAGGTTAGAAGCATTGTAGATGCTTTAGCACTGATTGATGCAATGCCTGATGATGATGATTTGGTTTCGTTCACTTTGAGTGGCCTTAATAATGAGAAGGCATGAAAATCATTTGTTACTTTAGTATACATACATAAGCCATTTCTAGATTTTGATGAGCTGATCTCTCTAATGGTTACCAAAGAGATCAATATGCAGGGTGACTCATTTAAAAAAAATGGTGAACAGGTCCAAGAATTTTACTCAAGTTCAAGAAGGGGACGTGGTAGATCCTCTTCAAGAGGCTGTGGTATGGGAGGTGCTGGTGACAACCAACAATTTGGTGAAATGCAGGTTTTAGGTGACAATCTAGAGAAAGAGGTGGATGGCAAAATAGAGGTTCTGGAAATTCTGCTATTGTTTGCCATTATTGTGGCAAGATAGGTCATATTGCAGGCCATTGCTATGCTAAGAAGGATGATATTCGCAGTGGTAAATTGCAGCAAGGAAACTATGCATCGTCTTCACGACACAATGAAGAAAAAAATGAGCATTTGTTTGTTATGTAGCATATGATGAACACAGTTACAAGGAGGGGACACATGATGATGTATGGTATGTCGATTCAGGTGCATCTAATTATATGACCAATCATATTGAATGGTTTGGAGAGATGTAGGACTTACAAAATCCAGACGGGTGATGATTCATGCCACCCAATTTCACACATTGGAAAGGTTCCCTTGTCCTTGTATGATGATTAGACAAAGAGTCTGACAGATATATTACATGTGCCATCAATCACAAAGAATCTAGTGTCTATTGGCCAAATGGTAGAGCAAGGATTGCACGTTTGATTCAATGCAAAAGGTTATTGTGTAGAAGACTTTAATGATAAGTGTAAGTTGGTTGCCAAAGGAAGTAGAGTTGGCCACATGTTCACTTTAGATGCTGGAATTCCTGCAATGGATACTGTTATGTATGCTAAAGGAAAAGGAGTGGTTGTAGACATTGAAATATGGCATAAATGTATTGGACATGCAAATGTGCAAAGGCTGAAATTAATACAATCCAGAGGATTGGTTACATGATTGCCTTCTTTTAGAGTTGCAAAATTTCATAAAGTTTGTGAAGCATGCTAATTTGATAAGCAGGAGGCGAGATAACCCTTCTTGCATGACAGAGAAATGAGCAGAAATATACTTTATCTAGTGCTGCATACAGATGTTTGGAGGTCTACACGGAATGTATCTCTTGGTGGCAGCAAATACTTTGTCACATTTATTGATGACTGTTCAAGGAAGCTATGGGTATATTTTAAGAAGGAAAAGAGTGATGTATTTGAGCACTTCAAATCTTTCAAGGCAGCTGTTGAAATAGAAACATGCTTGAAAGTGAAGTGCTTGAGATTAGATGAAGGGGGAGAGTACCTCTCTAATGAGTTTAGTGGCTTCTTGAGGACTCATGGGATAAAGAGGCATTTCTGGCAGGTATACCCCATAGCAAAATGGGGCTGTAGAAATAAAAAACAGGCATATTGCAGAAGTTGCACAAGCATTAATGGCTGAAAAGAATATGCCAAAACATTTTTGGTCTGCAACTGTCCATATTGCTGTCTATATTATGAATAGAACCCCAAAGTTGCAGTTCATGGGATCACTCCTAAAGAATGCTTTACTGTAAGAAGCTTGACGTATCATACTTGAAGGTATTTGGATGTATTGTATATGTTCATGTGCCAGATGAGCTACGGAAGAATCGTTGTTATAACCCTATCACAGGTGAGTTCAGAGTGAGCATGGATGTTATTTTTGATGAGATAAACAGTTGGTACGCACCTGTTAGTGATGTATTAGATGATGATAATGATCATGATAGGTATGTGCAGAAGGAAAAGCAAGAATCACGGAGTCTTAGTGGACCAGAAACATCATCTGCTTCTACACCTACAGTGAGCCCTTGGTCTGGGAGACTAAGGAGTAGCCCCACATCTTCATGTGTATCTATAAGTGTTGTAGGCAAAGACAAAGGAAAGAAGAAAGTGCTAGATGGTAATGATGCATCTACTAGTCATTTGGGATTTGATGGAGATTCTAGTGGTTCAGAGAGTTTGGATGATGAGCTTGGTATTCCTTCAGACAGGACACCAGGTATACAGAGAGCTCATAGTAATGTAAAGGCTCCATTGAGTGATCCAGTGGTACACAGGTCTTGCAGGGTCAGATACCCTATTAAAAGATTTGGCTTTGAAGGTTATGCAGCTCACCATTATGCTTATATGGTGAAACTAGTTGAGGATGTTGAGCCCACTTGTTTTGAGGATGCTGTTGGTCATGCTCATTGGGATGCAGCAATGGATGAGGAGATGGCTGCACTAGAAGCCAATAAGACTTGGGATTCGGTACCCTTGCCTAAGGGTAAGAAAGCTATTGGATGTAAGTGGGTTTACAAAGTCAAGCATAATGTAGATAGTTCAGTTAGCAGGTATAAGGCTAGGTTGGTTGCAAAAGGCTATGCTCAAACATATGGCATAGATTATGAAGAGACATTCAGTCTAGTTGCTAGGATGGCAATTGTTAGGTGTGTGATTGCCTTGGAAGCAACCAAAGGTTGGAGTTTGTAGCAAATGGATGTTAAGAATGCCTTCTTGCATGGTGAATTGTAAGAAGAAGTGTATATGGAGCAACCATTAGGTTATGAGGATTTAGAGCATCCCACATATGTGTGCATGTTAAAGAAGGCACTCTATGGGTTGAAGCAAGCACCTAGAGCATGGTCTGACAAGATTGGAGAGTATCTTGTCAATATTGGATTCTATATTTCTGATGCTGATCACTCACTTTATATGAGAAGGGGAGATGTAGGTTTGGTCATCATAATCATCTATGTGGATGACTTGATTATTACAAGTGACAATGACAATGGGATTGCTGAAGCTAGGGACTTCTTGAAGAAGAAGTTTGAGATGAAGGATCTGGGTGAGCTGAGATACTTTCTTGGTATTGAGGTGATCAGATGTGATGATGGTATATGGCTGTCCCAAAGGCAGTATGGCTTGGATATGTTATCCAATTATGGTATGACAGCATCTAAGCCTCTTTCAATACCATTGGAGCAAAATGTGAAGTTGAATGCCAACGTTGGGGATGAGATAGAAGACCCTACTATGTTTAGGAGGATAATAGGGAGTTTGATTTACATGGCTATCACAAGGCCAAACTTGAGCTATAATGTTGGCCTTATCAGTCAGTTTATGCAGATGCCTAGAAAGCCTCATTTGGATGCAGTTAGACGTGTATTGAGGTATGTGAAGTCCACTTTACATTATGGACTTTTTTATGAGATAGGTAAGGATGTACAGGTCTTTGGATACATAGATGCAGATTGGGCTAGTAGATGTCAGACAGAAGATCTACTAGTGGATTCATGTTTTCCCTTGGTAGTGCAGCAGCTACATGGAGCAGCAAAAGGCAACCTATAGTTGCTTTATCGAGTACGGAGGCTGAGTATAAAGGTGTTGCTATGGCAGCAATGTGAGGTGGTATGGCTATAAAACTTATTAGGTGATTTGGATGTGCAGGGAGATGGTACAGTTGTCATTCATTGGTACAACATGAGTGGCATACAGTTAGTGAGGAATCCAATGTTCCATGCTAGGACAAAACACATTGAGGTGCACTACCACTTTGTGAGAGAGAAGATACTTGCAGGAGAGATTGACTTGGTATATGTCAGCACACGGGATCAGATAGCTGACATTTTCACAAAGGCATTGGGTGCAAAGAAGCTTCAAAAGTTTCGAAGCTTACTTGGAGTTGCAGAGATAGAGTTGAGCTTGAGGGGGAGTGTTGAGATGGCAAGCTCAACACGTGCGGACATTGATGACGGACCGCCTGGCTAGATGAGTCTGCACATCTACACTTAGCATGTTGGTGGTCATTATGATACTCACATGGCCACTGACTTATCAGTTATTATATTTAGTTTGTAGTTGGCAAAGATATAGCGCCATTCGATTGGTGTAGTCTGTTATGCACTGTTTGACTTAGTAGGCAACTTTCCTTGATGTTGCATCTTATCTATACTTTGTGTACATTACATAGTGTGTAGAAGAAAAATAAGAAATCATCATCTCCTCTTGTGTTCTTGAGTGAGCTTCCTCTTGTGTATACAATGTGTGTTTGGTGCAGCAGCTCAAGCAAGTCCCCCCACCACACGATACTTGACAGGCTTGTTGGCAATGCTCTAATCAATAGTGATAAGCTTGGCCAAGGGAGGTATCTCTTATTCTACTTAGTGTTTCAACAAGTCGTGATGTTCCTCTCCTAGTGTGATGCTCACTCACTTAGAGTTATCTTCCCATAGCATAATGCAACTACTCACGGTAATCAAAAATTTCAATGCATTTGAGCATACAATGATTGATCAATTCTTGGTCTAACAATGACAATCAAGGCTCTTGAAACCATCTCCAAGGCAATGTCACTTCTAGTTTTTGGGCCACTAGTCTCATGCACTAGTGTCAGCATATTCAAGGTGGATTAGGTCTCAACCCTTTAGCCCATTATGTCATGTACTCAAGCTATTATGGAATGATGCATTGCACACTATTGGTTGGTCATGCGGGCTTGGTGTATGGTCAATATGGCTTAGCAAGCCTCATCTATGCACACATAACAAGGTCCTATTCAAGATGGTGGGGTTCACTCAAAGTCCAAGCAAAGTTGAATGGATACCAACATGAGAGCACATGTGTCTTCACCCCTTGAAGAGTAGTATCTATGCTTACCAATGGTGGTGGAGTGGCATTTACCTCTAGAGATAATTAAAAAAGAAGGTCTCTTTTAGGGATAAAAGACATTCCTTACTGGAGAAGAGGGTTGTCTCTAGTGGAACGATCATCTAGTACTCCATATGTATATATCCAACTTGGGCTACCTTTGGTCAAAAGATTTATGTCCAACTTGGGTTGCCTTTGGTCAAAAGGTTTTTTGGCACTATTGCACTCAAAGGTGAGTCAAGGCTTCCAACTTACTTCAAGAGAGTGTCTCTTGGATGACTAAAACGATGAGCACTAAGTCTTGAGGTGAGGGTTGCCTTTGGTAAATTGGTTTTTTGGCACTATTGCACTCAAAGGCGAGTCAATGTTTCAACTTACTTCAAGAGAGTGTCCCTTGGATGATTGAAATGATGAGCACTAAGTCTTGAGGTGTTGAGAATCATATGGTGTGGTGGATGACCTCTGTGGGGTTTTGTCTTGCCGCCTAGAAAATCATGGTCCAAGTGTGACTCGAGCGGTTGGAATAAGCTGATGCATTAGGGTTCAAGGCAATAAGGGTAATCCTACTATCTTGAGAGCCCATAAGTACTCAACCCCTTACCCACGAGGTACTCAGTCCATCACATGAGCTTGATCAGACCTCAGGAAGGTTTTCCAACCACTAGGAGTGGTTTATGATGTGGTGCAGCTAGAGGTTGTGGCCTACCTATGATTCTACAAGTTTGCAAGCTACTCCCTTCGACTTTGGAGTGGAATCCTCATAGATGACTTTGTAATCTCCAACATACGGAGGTAGGCTACCAAACTGCATGCAAATCATCCCTTCAAAACTGATAAGGCAAGCCCTTCATTATAAAAAATGTAATGAGAAAATTGACATTGTAAATCATAAAAGTATGTTAAACATAAAAATCATAATGAATAATATAAAATTTGGATATATTAAAACAAATATTTTATACTTTGAAAATAAAAATACAATAATTATTAAATATAAAATTAAGCAGCTACATCAAATATATCAAGTGCTATATAAGTTGCAAATAGAAAAGAAAAATTACAAGTGAATCTTAAAAAATATTTCAAATTTGCAATCTCATAAAGACCCTTTTGGGTGTGATTTAGATAAAGAATAACTAGTCATATAAGTATACAAATTGTTGTCTTTTATCGATGATAGTCCCTTAGAGTTGTCTTTTTCCAAGATTGAGTGGTGAAGGGTCCAACTGTTACCTACATCCATACAAAATATGAAGGTAAGAATCTTGTCACCTAATGTCTATTGCAGGTGTCGATGTGAAACTCGATTGTCATCTCGATTGCATCAACAAAGACACTAAAAACAGTAAACCCTAAGGATGAATATCAATTTTGTCATGGATCCTTGATGCGCTATGTAATCAAAAGAGTAATTAAAGATATTGTAATCCAAAAAGCATGATAATTTTTAAAGTCCTCCTTGGATTATTCAACTTGTCATTCATACACAACTCATACATTCACATGCCCAGTTTTTATAAAGATAAAGGACATATGCCTTTAATCTATCACTTAGTTTTGTACAACGAGATTTAATACTTACTAGTAGAAATGAATACATGGAAGCATGAAATTGTTAAGGAAGGAAAACTAGCATTGAGATAACTTTAGTAAATTACATAAAAAGAGAGTAATGAAGTCTATGCAAAACATCGGGGTTAAGAAAAACTTTATATCTTGAAAGCACCACAACTTAACCATTATGACTAACACCTAAATACTAGACAATATTGTCACAAGGCATTTATCTCATGACCCATTCAATAATGTTTTATGGCAATTAAATTATCATTAACCATAATCCATTGGGACATCATTAACCATAATGTACAAATATATTCATATTAGCATTCAAGTAAACACATTCCATGAAGTAAGCATACTATCATCATAATTGATGAAAAACACCAACTTAAGATTCTTAGGTACTAAGATTGCTTGTTCTACTCTCGAGTCCTTAATACAAGGGTCATTAGCCCTTCATGCACAAGTGTGTTCTGAGGGTAATCCTCTGGCATTTGCCTCTTCATCTTCCATCCATCCCCTCTTCATCTTCAAAACGTGCTCTTCATAACATGTCAGCAATTGGATTGGTATTCCCTGTAATATGTTGCAACTCAAGATTATGTGACTTTATGTAAGCAATTGATTTTCAATTTAAAGAACTAGTATTCTTGGTTTACAAGGCTTAAAGATTGAGTCCCATGCTTATAGTCATGCACATGCTTACAATTTATGCTCTACAAGAAAGATTGAACTTCATGCTTTTAGTCATGCACACACTCACAAATTATATGTTTCCAATTTATGCTCTGGAAGCAAGATGAGACTTGAAGGGCTTCAATGAATGTAAGCAAGCAATGCATTGGATGGTTTCACAATCCCACACTAAGACAAGATTGAATGTTAGACTTTTTATGGTTTTTTGGGTTTTGCAAATGAAAACGAGAAGAAAGAATCTAATATTTACTCAATTTTTTAATCAAGCTACCTCCATTCCAACTTAGCCTTCCTACTCCAATCCATGTGTGCTTTGGGAAGACCATCTATTCAATGAGCAAAGGTTGTATTGTTTTGACAAGCTCACAACCTCCTAGTTTTATACACAATGAGAATTAAAGCAACTCTCTCTTCAAGCCCTACCTCAATCAAATGCATTCTATTGACTAACCAATCAATAGGCAATATATGTGGTACACATGAGATTGTGTAAGTGAAAGAGGGCCATGATCTCCATTCATATGGCTAGTACTAATAAAGGAAGAAGTTTATCAAAGATATCTTCCATATATAGATTTCATTGCCATTTACATGCAAGAAAGGGTCACACGACATTTTTGGCTAATAATTATTTTCATTGTAGTAAGTTTATAAAATGTACATCCCTTACTTTCATTGTTATACCTAACCAAGTGCATTTCACAACCTTGTCATTGTTGAGTGTTGAAATGACCTATTTTTTGGCTGATTTTTGTTGTTTTTGAGAGCTGAATGGTTGATTTTATGAGATGATTGATTGGTTTGAAAGTGTTTTGAGAGTGTTTTGGATGATATTGATTATGTTTTGGAAGTTCATGATGATTTTCAGTGGAGATATGAGGTTCTGTGATGTTCTGATAGGTTCTGATTGGTTCTGTATACCTTCTGTATAGCTTTTGTTTTGTTTTGTTTGTCTTCTGTATGAAGCATGGATTGATGATTGATAAAGATTGAGATCTTGTGAAAGCTTATTGAATAGTTTTTGAGAGTTTGGAATGGTTTGAGTATGAGTTATGAGGTTTTGATGACCTTCTGTAGATCTTCTGTAGAGCTTCTGTCTCTGTTCTGTCTCTGTTCTAGTACTGTACTGTGACTGCGCTGTATGCTTCTGTAAGTGTTCTATAGAATGTATGTGTAGCTTGGGAAAGTTTTCTAGCCTTGGAAAGAGGTGAATAAAAGTGAAAAAGAGCTAAAAGAAGCGAAAGAAGTAGCTGCTGAAGACTCAAGTAAAGACTGGAGTGAAGTGACAGTGGTGAGCTATGAAAGGACACTGTAGTGGCTCTGGTAACTCTTCATATTAGACATACCTCTTGGGAGGGGTATCCACGACCTAAGAAGGATTATTGTGAGTGATTATGAGAGATTGTAGTGAGGATATGATGTATTATTGAGAGAGAGAGAGAGAGAGAGAGAGAGAGAGAGAGAGAGAGAGAGAGAGAGAGAGAGAGAGAGAGAGAGAGAGAGAGAGAGAGATCAGAGATAGCTAATTCTACTAAAACAAGAGTGATTGTATGTGAGAGATTGAGAGAGAAGACTATGAAGACATTGAATATGAATACTATGTGATGTATTTCCATTCAAAGATGGTGTATTCCTTTGCTTTCTTTGTTCTATTGATGGATTTTATGAAAATATTGAAGAATATGGTTGATTCTATCAAATCCGTGGGAGATCTACATGATGCTGCATGAAGATTTGTTGTGCCTGGTGTTCTTTTCTTCATTGTGATCATATAAAATCTAATAAAAAATCTTGTTGATGTTACAAGATAGATTTTATTGCAAGAGAATTCCCTTTTCCTTGGTGTTCCTCTTGGGGCTCCATGTTTTTGGTGCGCAGCCGAGGAAACTTGCCATCAACAAGCACCAGAAGAGGCTGAAAATGAAGGAATTGGCATTGCCAAGAGGAGAAGAATTCAATGGATGTTTGTAAAGTTCCTTCTTCCACTGAAGAGTTGGAATTTCTCATAATCAAAGCCACAAGAAGTTCATCCCACAATGGCGGAAACACATCACCATCATGATGCATGCTCTATGTGGTGGACAATTTCCTCTTCCTCTTGAAGCAACAGAAACTTGCATCTTGGTGGCAAACTGTTTGGGAAAAAACTGAAGAGCAGAAACAGAGAGAATGACCATCCATGGAAGATTTGGCATTCATTGAGAAGTTTCCAGACATCATCAAGTGGGAGATTGTGAATAAGCTTTAGGAGTCTTGGTCTGTAGAGGTTCACAAAGACAAGAAGGAAAAGAGTTGGAATTTGTTCGTGGATGCTCAACAGCAAGATACATGGGATGCTTGGTGTTCTGATAATCTTCTGTTTGTTCAATTGGAAACTCACTAGAAGTTGGTAGACAGAGTGTTCTTTACAACATACACTATTGAAACCATCAGAAGCTGGCATTACTATGATGATAGCACCACCACAATGCTTAGAGGTATGCATTTTGACACCTTTAGAACCGAATACCTTCCTCTGTGTAGTGACATGAAAGTAGAATTCAGAGACGTTGAAAAGGAAGAAGTAGAAGAAATGTTGGCAAGAGAGTCCTCCAGAGACTGAAGCCTTCTGTTATCCCTCTGTGGAGCACTAACAACATAGTGGAGCCAACCCCCTGATGAATGATGCAATAAAGAGGCAAGCGTTAGAATGAGTCTAGAGGTACGTGGGAAGAGAGAAAGCAAAATCAAAGCTGAGAACCAGCTCGCAGCAGAGGCCTCCTTTGATGCCCTTGTGGAACTCTTTACAAAAGTCCCAATGGCACATCAAGGCCTTCCTCCTCTTGTTGGAGGCCCACTTCCAAGCCATATCTATCCTAGAAATATTGATGACAGGCCAGCGAATGTAGTTCCATTGCCAGTTTTTAAGGGAGAGTACAATGAAGACCCTGATCTTCATGTAGCAGAGTTTATGGTAGCATGTGTGGCTAACAATGCCAGAACCCCTAAGCATTGGTTAGCAATATTCCCTGCCACTTTCCAGGGCGCGGCATTTCACTGGTATGAGAGACAAGCAGCAGGAACTTTTGGCACATGGGACGTTGGCCTTCCTCACTAAATTCAGGCGTGAAGGTTTTGAAGAGCGGATGCGAGAGGAATTTATGAATTTAAGTTAGTCCTCTGGAGAAAGAGTAGAAGCTTATGTCTCACGAATGGAATCCATCCTAAAGAGATGGACTAATCATAATCTAGATGATGGCATTCAGAAGGGGGTGTTTCTCAGAGGATTACAACCAGAAGTCCGTAAGTTTGTGGAGCTACAAAGACCAGCCACACTGCAAGCTGCAACCGAAGGTGCAAGACTATACGATGAAGTGGAAGCTAGATTGGCGATGAATCCAGGAAGAGGAGTCCTACCTCCTCTGATGCCAGAAATGATGTACCCACCAAATGCAGTCCCAGGGACAATCCCTTACCCCTACCAACAGATGCCCCCAGTATCACAGTACAGTGCACCAAATCCACAGTGGCCACAATCAATACCTCAAATGATGGTTCAACCACAACAACAATGGTCCCAACCAAATTCCCCAATGCCAAATCAGCAGCAACAGTAGAACCCTACCAACTGGAGCCAACAGCCAAAAGTTCAAACAGGAGCTCTGAATTAGAATCAGAACAGAGACCCCTCTACACCAGCCCAACCTGTTTATGCAGTGATTACAGAGACTCCTCAAAACCCTACTGCCAGTATCTCAGGGACGCTGAAAGTGAATACCGCTAGCATATCCAACGTTGCAGGAGTAGGAAGAGATGTGATGTGGTCAAATACTTGGTGTGGTAAGTGTCATCAAGCAGGCCATTTAGCCACTGAATGTACACGAAAACCAACCATCCCTGGAGCTTTCTGTTCCTACTGTTTGCGGAAGAACCATACAGAGGATATTTACTCTCTGAAGGAGATGCATGATAGGAGAAGGAAGGAAGAAGACGCAAGATTCAACTTGTTGGAATCCAAAATGACAACATAGGATATTGGACCCAAGCCTAGAGAGTTTGGTCCTAATTTCGTACCTAGAAGATTTCCCTCTCAAAGTTACAGAGGAAGACAGTTTGGCGGTGGTCAGAGATCAGAAGTGGAGTGTTACAGATGTGAAGAAAAGGGACACATTTCACCAAATTGTCCAAACCCCAAAAGGTCAGTGGATTACAAGCCCTTATGCAGTCGATGCAAAGGAGAAGGCCACACTGCAAAAGACTGTCTAGGCCCAGCCCCAGTGAAAAACAGTGCTACTGATAGTCCGGCCAAGGCCCAAGAGCCTACCTCCAATTTAGTGGAATTGGAAGTTGCTGCCATCACGCGTGCAAAGAAGAAGGAACCACCTATCCAGAATGAAAATAATCCTCCTGCCAAAACAGTGAAGTTCAACCTTCCACCAGAAGAACAGAACAGAACAGAGCCTGACAGTACCGTACAGAGCACCACAGTGCCACAGAGAGTCACAGAGACAGTTCCAGAGATAGGACCAGAGGTCCAGGAGATAGAAGAGGAGGAAGTGCCACAAGTGGTAGAAGAAGTCCCCATGATGCCCCTGTTGGAAGAAGCAAGGAAAATGAAAATGGGTGTTGCCCCATTCCCTAACCGGTTAGAGAAGCCAGTGGATCCTATTAAGGAATACGATCTGGTCAGAGATCTAGATACCTTTAAACCAAACCTCACATTCTCACAATTATTGATGTTGTCTCCCAGTTGCCGAAAAAGGTTCAAAAGTATACTGACACGAAGATGTGGCTTAAGGATTGCTCCTCAACAGCAACAAAGTCCAACAAAGCTTCAAAGTCTGTAAAAGAAGTGGACGTAGCTAATGCCTTCCTAGATCCAAGTACCCCAGAGACTGGCGTGTGGATAGAAGGCTCCTTTATTGCAAATGCGCTGATTGATGGTGGTTCATCAGTGAACATTATGGCGGATGTGACAATGAAGGATCTAGGCCTACAAGGTGTGTAACCAACCCAATGGCTCATCAGACTGGCGGATCAGAGTAGAATCAAGCCTTTGGGCATTCTCCCATATGTGAAGACTACATTTATTGGCTAACCTATCTGGTGGTGAAGCCAGACTCTTATGGTACATCCTACCCTTACTGGGCAGACCATGGCTTTTCGAAGCCAGAGCAAGGATGGATTGGTTCAAAGGAACCTTGACCTTGGGTAGAGGACCCAACAAAGTGGTGCTGAAGCTATATGGTGCTCAAAAAGGACATGGATCCACCTCATTGGAATTATCTTCTGACTCCCCTAATGAGGCTATAGATGGAACATCAGTAGACAAAGATGCTGTCAAACAGATCCTTCCCAAGGAAATAGTGGCACATTCCTTAACAGTGGATACTATAAGCCAACTCCCAAAAGATGCAAAGCCATTATCAATGGGTGAATACTTCCTACCTGAACCAAGAACGATTTCCGAAATCACTTCTAATAGTGAGATAGAAGCATGGACGTACTGCTCTCCCTGTTACATGGCCATAGCAGAGCCAGAGACAGAGGCAGAAGATGAAACAGAGAACCTGTTCTTCTCTTACAAAGCTCCTACAAAGACAGAGCCAGAGACAGAGCCAGAGCCAGAGACAGAGATAGAGACAGAACCAGAGATAGAGACAGAGATAGAAGAGGATGGAGATGATATGGAAGAAGAAGGTTATGAAAATGAGACAGAAGAATCTATCCCACCCGAAGAGGATATATATGAAGAAGAGGTTCCAGAAGCATCAGAAGCAGACGAGCTCATGCTGTGGGACAGAATGGCGATGGCACCATTTGGTCTGGTAAATGGATCTTCTCATATGCAAAATCTTTATAAGAAATGGATGAAGAAGACCAAGCCGTCCTTCAGCAATGGCTCTTGCCGTCCTAACACATCCTTACCAAGAAAAGATGATGATGATGCACCGTGCCAACAAGCACCAGTCTCACGATTCCAACAGGCATCAGAGGGTCCTTGTTATGTGACGTTCCTGGACGTGTCATCCGAAGATGAGTCTTCAAGCCAAGAGGTAACTAATCCTGAAACCAAACCCGAAACGGATCTAATCCCATTTCAACATCTCAAGGAGCAACCTAAGTCTCCACCAAGAGAAGAAGTTGGTTCTAGTGGGACATCAGATGAGGAAACCACTCCCTTGAAGGAGTCGGCCCAGAAGCAGTCCGGGGGACCTTCATCCGTGAAGTAGAAGGTGAAAGGCAGTTAACTTTTGTAGATGCAGATGGCACTGAACGCCACTTGAAGGTGGGTAGTAGCCTACCAGAGGAGGAGTTGTCAACTTTGTACAACTTGTTGAAAGAGAATTTGGACGTGTTTGCATGGTCCTACAAAGACCTAAAGGGGATTGATCCCACAATATGTTAGCATCATATTGACTTGGAGCCTGATGCCAAGCCAGTACGGCAATGACAGAGGTGAATGAATCCAAATTATTCCACATTGGTGAAAGCAGAGCTGTTGAAGCTTCTGGAAGCCGAGTTCATCTATCCAGATGCCATTTGGACTCTGCAATGCCCCTACTACTTTCCAGCGAGTCATGATGGCTGCATTCCAAAATCATCTGCACGACTTTATTGAGGTATATTTGGATGACTTCTGTGTCTATAGTTTGATCCGGGAACACTGGGGACACCTGGAACAATGCTTTGATCGATGCCGGGAGTATGGGATTTCCCTCAATCCCGAAAAATGCATCTTTGGGGTCTCTTCTGGAGTTCTGTTGGGCCACATTGTCTCTGCACAAGGGATATCAACAGACCCTGCATAGATCGAAAAGATCACAGCTCTGACAGCACCCACTAACCTCAAATAGTTGAGGGGATTCCTAGGCCATGTGGGTTACTACAGAAGGTTCATAGCCCATTTTGCAACAAAGGCAACCTCCTTGCACAAGCTTCTGAGGAAAGATGTAGAGTTTGTTTGGACGGAAGAATGTGACAAAGCCTTCAACACTCTAAAGCAGTGTCTAATTGAGGCACCCATTCTGCAACCTCCTGATTGGACGAAAGAGTTTCATGTCCACACTGATGCATCTATTGAAGGCTTAGGCGTTGTCCTCTGTCAGAAGGGGTCCTCAAAGCTGGATCAACCCATCTATTATGCAAGCCGAAAAGTCACTGATAGGGAACGGAACTATACAGTGACAGAGCTTGAGTGCTTAGCAATGGTGTTTGCCCTAGAGAAGTTCCGCCACTACCTCCTATCTACCCACTTTAAATTTTATGTGGATCATGAGGCCCTATCCTTCCTGATGAACAAAACAGATGTGAAAGGACGCATGATGAGATGGCTCCTTCTATTTCAGGAGTTTGACTTTGAGGTAATTACTAAGCCTGGTCGTTCCCATGTTTTGGCTGATCATCTGTCATGTATCCCACAGATTGCAGACGAGGAGTAGGATGATCCAGATGCTTCCCTATTCTTGGTAGAAACTGTAACCCCCTGGTATGCAGACATTGCCAATTTGTTGGCAACCCAACAGTACCCTCATGGCATTTCTAGTCGGGAAAGGAAGAAGCTTATGTTAGAATCAGCCCCCTACACCCTGTTAGGCGGCGCATTGTACAAGAAAGGCAAAGATGAAGTGCTCAAAAGATGTGTTGCAGGAGATGAGATTGGGATTGTTCTGAAGGCTTCCATGACGAGCCATGTGGAGGCCACTTTGCAGGAGAAGCCACATCCAGGAAGGCTCTGCTAGCAGGATACTGGTGGCCTACCATTCATAAGGATGCCTATGATTATTGTAAAAGATGTGATGCTTGTCAGAGAATGGGGAAACCCACGAAGACAAGTGCCATGCCACTGCAACCTATCCTTCCTTTGAAGCTGTTCGAGAAGTGGGGAATTGACTTCTAGGCCCGATCGATCCTCCTACCAGAAGGAAGTAGAACAGATACATCCTCGTATGTACGGATTATGTCACAAAGTGGTGTGAAGCTAAAGCCCTTAAGCGGGACGATGGTAACAACGTGGCCCTGTTCATATACGAGAATATCATCACCTGTTTTGGCAGCCCCTTAGAGCTGGTAAGTGACAGAGGCACTCATTTCATTAATAAAGTCATGGAAGAGTGGACAGAGCTGTATAAGATCCGCCATCGCAAGTCCACTCCTTACTACCCCAGAGCCAACGGCCAAGTCGAAGTCATCAATCGCATCCTCTGCTCGATTCTGATAAGAACAATTTCCACACATCATCGTGATTGGGATGATCGACTTACAGAGGCCCTCTGGGTGTACAGAACCTCCCATAAAGTAGCAACATGACATACACCCTTCCAGCTGGTGTATGGTATAGAAGCTGTTTTCCCTGTTGAACTGGAATTATCCTCTTTGAGAGTGGCTATCAAAGAGCGTTTGGGGGATGATGATTCACTGCAATGCCGTCTCTTGCACCTGGAATGTTTGGACGAAACTCGCAGGATGGCTCTACAGTGCATGGAAGCCACGCAAGCTCGACGCAAGGCTTACCATGACAGCTTCATCAAGCATAAGGAGTTCAAAGAAGGTGATTTGGTCCTGGCCTATGATTCACGATTTGGCAAGTTTCCTGACAAGCTCCAACAGCGGTGGATGGGCCCATATAAGGTACTTGCTGTCAACCCTAATGGCTCTGTCCAAGTGCAGACCGTTGATGCCTCTGATGATCCCTTCCTGATCAATGGATATCGCCTGAAGAAGTACTTCCCTCCTTGGGGATCTTGACAATTACGGTCACCTGATCCTTTCCCTCGTTGGCGTGGCACTGTAACTCTTTTGATGCTACTTGTGATAGCCATTCTCCAGCCACTTCTGATGAGATGGACGCAACCATCTATCCCCTCAGCCCCACCTTCCAGCCCTGATCTCTTATCCTCGATTTTCCACCAGCGACAGTGGCAAGGTTGGTTATGACAAATGGTATTTCTACCATTCCCTTGCTTAAATCGAAAAACAAAAGAAAAAGAAAAAATATACATTTCGGTCATGGGAGAAAAGGACTTAGTCCCTGTCATGCCGACCTATTCTTCGAGAAAAGGTGGAAACACCCTCGGGAGTAGGAGAAAAAGAAAAGAGAAAAAAAAGAAAAGAAAAAAAAAATCTATTATGGGAGAAAAGGAAGCAATTCCCTGTCATAGCAGACCTCGTTCCAAGAAAAGGTGGCAAACACCCTTGGGTGGGAAGCTGGCTGTGGAAAAGGTGGCAACACCCAGCAGTCCAGAAAGTGGATTCATCAAATGATATCCCTAGGATCCAATTCGGAAGCTGCCTCCCTTGGTACGCTGTGTCCTGGGTCTTTCTGCAGAGCGTCTAACTGTCCTCTAGCAGACGCCATGTTCCTATCCAACACAACGTTCGATTTGATGGCTACCTCCCTAGGTACGCCTCTTCAACAACTGATGACGCGATCTTCATTGGCAAACAATCGAGTGACGCGAGCATTCATCCTAACCGGATGGGGAAGTGAGTATAGGTTGCCCTCTGTAACTATCAACAAAGTGTGAGACAGAGGGTGGGGCGAGTGACCAATCTTTTCCCTTCAAATCAAATGAGAGATGAGAAGTGTGAATGAAGTGTTGCAGGCATGGGATGGGCCTCTCAATACACAAAGCACAATTTGTTTTTGTGCACTGCACTATAAGGCTCCCTGGCCTTCCTTCTCGCACAAGTGACTGTGAGGATTACATCAATGGGTTTCAGGAAAGGGCTGCCCTCCTGTATCTATCAGCAGAGCGTGAGACAGAGGGTGGGCTGAGTGTGACTGGAGTTTCTTCAATCATTTACCGAGAGGTGAGATTGAGGGACGTTACGACACTTGGAGTCAGGTATGTTCCCATTTCCCTATGCACCCACGGGATGGGTCTCTACCGTCATCACAAGACACGTCACCTTGTTTTGTACACTGCACTGTAAGGCTCCCTTGCCTTTCTCCTTGCACTTATGATAGACAGGTTGGACGCACTAATGCACCATCAACTGTGCACCCTGGCATACTCCCTCTGCACCATTCCCCTGTCGATTTCTAAACCGAGTACGAGATATGGGTTTCAATCATTCTTCCTCGAGTGATATTAGTCGTGGGGCGAGTGACAACTCTTTCATTCCATATGAGTGACTGTGAGTTGAGTGCAACATTCCTCATCATCGACGAATTTCCTGCGATTCCTTCAACCAGCTACCTCCCTGGGTGCTGCCGCGTGGTCCCTGCCATGAAGGACGTGTGCTGAGAAGATGCCTTGGTACCTCCTGTAGCCGACAATAACACAGGGCGTGCCATCGACAATCAACCTTGATTCTCTACAATATGGGCCAAGTTTTTCTAGCCCTACACCTTCTGTTTCTTAGTGACGTTCATGTTTTAAGTGTGGGGACGTTAGTGGATGGTCTGTTGTGTGGTCCTAGGTCCCTGTTGCTCGATTAACCCTATCTGTTAAGGTTTTAAGTGTGGGGACGTGTCCTTGCGCGTCTACATTGCATATCCTTTTGCATATGCCTCCACCTGCTAATGCCTCTATGCCATGACTTACTTTTACCATAATGGGGTCCCTTCCCACCCACCCGTCCACTGTCACCCCTCCCTTGGGGCTGTTCCTCTTCCATTTCTCTTTTTCCCTTATGTTGTTGTGTTTTTATGTGAACGCACCCTACGTTCAGCGGACTTCCAATCTGCCTTTACAAACCTGTTCCTCCCTTTGAGCTGACCATTTTTCCTTTTTACCCACCCTTGTTCCGGTGCACAGTTTTCAAGTTATTAATTTTTGAAGCATTTTGGACACATTAGCCGGTTTTCCATGAGAACACGCTTTTCTTGCTTCGAAACCGTGATTTGACGTCATAGCCCTGACAACCACTTTCCCCCGCACATTTTTCCTTTTTGCTCCGTGTCATTTTGATGCACGGTTTGTCCAATATTAATTTTGCGGTTTTTAAAGACTTTTTCGTGCGTCTTTTTGACATTTTTCCATGTGAACCTGCCCTGTTTGCATCAGAATTCCAATTTGATCTGACAGCCGTGTCTCCTGTGCCTTCCCCCACCTTTTTCCTTTTTCCTCCACCCTCTTTCGACTTCTAGATTTTTAATGATTAATTTTTCAATGTGTTTTCAGTGTATTTTTGGTGTTTTTCACATGTGACCCCCTCCTACTTCAGTCGGAACTGCGTTTTAACGTGACAACCCTATACCCCCCCTTCCTGTGGACATTTTTCCTTTTTATTGCATGTCATTCTGGAGAACGGTTTGTCCAATATTAATTTTCGATTCCATTTTCGGGTTTTTTTTTGGGTTTTTCCCACGTGAACGCGTCTTATCTCAATCGGAACCATGT
Source organism: Lygodium microphyllum (assembly GCF_053477565.2). Taxonomy (NCBI): domain Eukaryota; kingdom Viridiplantae; phylum Streptophyta; class Polypodiopsida; order Schizaeales; family Lygodiaceae; genus Lygodium; species Lygodium microphyllum. Next base: position 139,383,723 of record NC_141140.1, on the reverse strand, counting down.
TTTGTTGTGATAGCATTGTCGGGCATGTCCTTCTGCACATTTTTCCTTTTTCCTGACCCTCGTTCCAATGCACGGATCTTTCGATAATAATTTTTAATTGTGTTTTTGGACCCGTTTTTTGCGTTTTTTGCATGTGAACGCCTTGTCTTCCCCTCGGAACCCCCGTTGCCTGTGTCCCCTGTCTCCCCCTACCGTCCTGCCCAATTTTTGTTTTTATGACTGGATTGGGAGTTATTAATTTTTCTTTCTCTTTCCATGTTCTTGTGCGACTCGTCCCGCGCATGAACGTGTCCATTTTGGATTTTACGCGTCTCCATGCGCCCCGGTCGCATCCGCGTGACCCGTGCCGCCATCCTGGCACTATTTCGATCCCGTAACGGCAAATTTTTTTACCCCGCCCCGCGCACGCGCACGGGACGGGGGTACGCCTTTCTTTTATGGCCCCTACCCATTCCCCTATGCCCACCCCCTATGCCCATTCCCTTCTGCCCACCCCCCCATCCCATGGGCCCTCCCGCCCATTCCCCTCGGGCACCCCCCCACACCCTTCCCTATCCCCCCACTCCCACCCTTCTCTCTCCCCGAACCCTTCCCCCCCCAACTACCTTTCTCTCTCCCTTCCCCTGCGGGTCTCCCTCCATCCCCTCTCCATCTCCACCTCAATCTCCAGCTTCTCCCCCCTCCATCTTCTTCACCCTCCCCTCCTCCTCCTTTCCTTCTCCTCCTATTCCTCTTCTCCTCCTTCCTTTCCTCTCGGCGCCCCCGCCCTGGATAGGCGCCCTGCCCTCTCCTCCACTCCCTGCCCCCCTCCTTGTGGCGCCCTGCCTTGCGCCTCTGCTGGCCCCGTGGGCGCCCTGCTCCTTGCCCGCCCTGTCCGCCTCTAACGGCCTGCCGTGATGTGCTGCCCCCTCCTCGTTGAGTGCCGCCACTGCCAACGACGCCTGCGCCTGTCCTCGTTGGCCATCGCCCGCCCCTGTCGCCCTCCCTGCTAGCCGCCGGTCGCCTAGACGCGCCGCCGCCACGTGGCCTCTCTGGGCCTTTCCGCCTGCCTCCCACCTCGGCTCCCTGCCCGCCATGTCCGCCTCTGACAGCCCACCGTGACACGCTGCCCCCTCCTCGTCGAGTTTCGCTGCGCGCCTCTGCAGCTGCCACGTGGAGCCCTCCTGCCCGTCTTTGTCTCCCCGTTGGTGCTCCACGACGTGCCTCCCACCATTCCCACCCCTACCCCCTGTAAGCCCCCCTTCCCCCCACTGTAACACACACTCTCCCACCACAACACCCACCTAAGCCCCCCTTCCCCCCAAGCACACAAACCCACCACCCTGATCCAAGCCCCCAGTCCCACCATCAAACCCCCTACCCCCACACAGGTCTCCTTCCCCCAACAGCACACCAAAACCCCATTCACCCCACCTAAGGCCCCCTTCCCCCCTACAAGCACAATCCCCCACCCACCTCCCTGCAAGCCCCCATTCACCCCACCTCAGCTCCCATCCAACCCCATCAATCCCACCCCCACCGTACCCCTTCTTAAACCCCTGTTCCCCCTGCAGAACCGCAGAAACCACCCTTCTTAAACCCTTGTTCCCCCCTGCAGAACCGTAGAAATCACCCTTCTTAAACCCCTGTTCCCCTCTGCAGAACCGCAGACACCCACATAAGCCCTTGTTCTCCCCCGCGCAGAACCGCAGAACCCCCTATAAACCTACCACACCCGTCCCACCTGCAGAATTTTCCTCCTATACCCCTGTTCTCCCTCGAGACGCAGACACACGCGTGTGTGGTTGATTGTGATTGTTCGTGATCGTGTGTGGGAGACCGTTAATGGATGTTCACGCGCGGGGACGCGCGTTAGTTGGTCCGTGAGGTGGTGTGTAGCCGGCTGTTCACACGCAGCTGACACGTAGTCTATTCCTGGGTATATTCCCGGATTTTTAATTCCAAAAACCCGAAAACCTTCACAATACATTGAAAATTGAAAAAAAAATCATTAAAAAACACTTCAAATTCACAAAAAAGTACAAAAAAATCTTGAAAAAATCCCAATATTTTTGCAGTAAAGTACACTATTTTTCTAAACTAAAAATTTCAAGAAATTTTTTTTAGACCACTTTAAAATTAAAAATTCTTTTAAAAATACCAAAAAATGAAAACAATTCATTAAAAATGGCAAAAAATTCCAAATTAATTGCAAAAAATTCCTTAAAATTCCATTAACATTTTTACTTATTTTTGGCATATTTTCTAAGCTGTCAAAATACTTCATTAAACACCTAAATTCATCAAAAATAAAAAATCCTTTTTAATTCAAATCACACACTGAAAAATCTAGAAAAATATCCAGATACCTTGGTCTTTTTGGATTGCTGACTTCTATTTTGGAATTGAGAAGAGCGCATTCATTACATTCACATACACCCACTACCAGGTATTTATTATTATTATTATTATTATTATTTTCCACTACCCCAAAACTCACGAGTTAATTTTTAAAAATGAAGCCTAAACACCACCATGGCACGCGCACTCGCGCTAAACACACCATTTTATAATAAAAATTAACGAGCCGTTCACTTAGCACGTGCTAACTGCGCTTAAGAGGCACTTTAATATTTTTAATTAAAATGAACCAGCCGTCACAAGAGCACGCGTTGGCAAAAAAGCGCTCCACATCACCTTAATTTTTAAGAAATGAACTTGCATTTAGAGACCCAGTCTGGGTATCGAAGTCTGGGATTCGGATTAAAGCACCGCTCTAACCTAATAATTGGTAATTAAAATTTTAAGAAGGAACCACCGTTTTCTTGATAAGGTTTATCATTTAATAAAAATTTACCCATTTCTTAATAATTAATAAAATGAACCCTTCATTAAATTAACTCCCCCTCACTGCACTTATTTTCCCTTTTTAATGAACTCGTTTCGTGGGATGGGTACGCGAAGTCTTCGGAGTTGTCTCCATGGTCAAACGTAATTATCAAAGTTGTGGTCCTGATATGTGTGGGTTGTTGTTATGTTTTGGTTCAGTTTCTTTATTACGGTTAAGGGTACGGTGTGTAGTTTTCTTTATTGCCTAATACGGGGATTTGGGTGTTTGCATGTTGCATAGCATGAAGCTTTCGATCACATATGTCTAGAGGTCATGTCGAATTTTTTCTAGGCTGTGGTTTGCTTGGGGATAGTTGGTCGAGTCACGTTTTACCGTTTTGGTTGATATCTTATCCTTGGTTTTTGTCTGTTACTTTGCAGGTATTCTCCTTGTTTGTCTGTGTTTGTGGTGTGTGTAAAACCATCTGAATGGCGCCTCACGCTCCTCCCCCTATCCAGTATGTCCCACTAGTCAGTAGGGATTACTCTTCCCTACTCACTTTTGAGCCTCTCACGAAGGCAGGACTTGCCACTTTCGTGGCTGCCTCCTTTCCATTGCTTCTAGAGGATCCATCGATGTGTGATGAGTTTCTAGCCTCCTACAGCAAGAAGTCGGACTGGTCCAGGGTACTTCCATGACTTTGGCACCTCGAGGCCTCGGGAAGGCTCTGTCTCTTCCCTCCAAAGGTGAACCCTTTATTACAACTTGCCAGCTTTTCTCTAACGAAGAGATTTTGAAGCTATTACAAAAGCAGACTAGGGAAATTCTGGATGTTAAGAAGGTGATCAACTCTTCAGGAGTTTCCTTTTCCATGATGACTAATCCTGTGTGGAAGTTGGTCTGTCAGTTTCTCCAAGACAAGTTTATGCCTGCAAAAATGCCATCCCATTACTTGTCCAAAGAGTTATTTACAACTTCAAGGATGGTGTTAAAAGGAGTAGCTATTGATTGGAGCACTTACCTACTCACTAAGATGGATCAACATTTCGTCAAAGTCACCAGGGGCAATGTTACCAATGTCACCTATGGATCGTACTTGTCTGTCTTCTTGACCTACTCAGGTTTATAGAAGAGTGTGCCTCCACCTCCTCCATCTGATCCAGTACCTCCTCCTCCACCTTCAGATGAGTCAGAACCAATTGATATAGAGGATTTGGATTCTCCGCCTCCCCTAGTCATACAGCGCAAACGCTTGAAGCGAGTAGCAGATAAAGCTCCTTCAATTCTTCATTCCGTGCCCATTCCTGCTACCTCTGGCAGTGATCTCCTTGGTTATCTCACATGTAATAACCTGTTCAGAGCACATTGAGAAGGTTCGTTGGACATATCAGCTCCCTCACTGAACAGTCTAGTATCGGGAGATGCCATTCCTTTCCTATGTAAAGACATTCAGAGTTCCATTGAACTGTCAGTGACAGCCTGTGTTCAACAGCTGTACGCTTCCTTTTACGAAGAACTGATGCAGTCTAAGGACCAGTTGCATAAGGCAACATCCGAGTTAGCCTCTGCTAAGGATACCCTAGCAGATTTGTTTAAGCAGATAGAGCAACAAACCTAACTGATTCAAACCCAAAGAGATGAGATATCTTCTTTGAAGATTTTGTTAATAGAGGCTCAATCAGAGGTTACTAGCCTCTCAGAGGAGAAGGAGAGGATGTCCAAAGAAGTGCAAGAGTTCCAAACTCTTTTAGATGTCAAACTTTCAGCCTTATAGACTGCTAATGACACAGTGGAATCACAAGCTTCCCAAATCAAGTAGTTGCAAGATCAACTGGCAAAGTCACGGTCTATTCCTCCAAGCCCTCATGTTCCCTTGATCCCTTCTCTCTCACAGTAGGACTTGGTAGTTCTTCAAAGACAGGCTACCTTATGTCCCTTATTCCAGGCCAAAGTGGAAAGATTGCAATCTCATATGGACTTGTTATGGTCTTCATTTGAGCAATTCCAGGAATATGTTCCTCCGGACCATTCTTTTTTTGTCCATTATTAATTACAGAAGTTGGCCTTCTACATGAAGCTTTCCACGATGGATCTTCCTCTTCCAGAGGATGGTTGGAGTGGGGCTTGGTCTCCTGAGTTACTGACAGAGGTGGTCCGTATGGTGTTTGAAGATTCTGTCATGACCGATACCATGTTGATGTCATATATGTATCTACGAGGAGACTTGTTGATTCCAGATGAAGTGGATATGGCTTGGTATGTGACAGACATGGTTTTACAAGATGTTTTGTATGTCAACCATTTGGAGTTGCAAATAGATGACATGTTTCAGAGTTACTCCAAAATGGCTACTTGCCTTGATAATTCCTGGCATACCATGATTGATTCTGTGGTCCTGAATCAAAGATAGAACATAGCCCCTACCTATGTACAGAGCACTAATAAACTAAGGGTGGACTTCTTAGCTTATCTTTCCAAACATAATCCATTTTATTTTACCTTTTTTGATGCCTATCAGAGAAGATCTATCTTAGGTCCTTCTGTTCCTACCCTACTGTATTACCAACAAATGACTCACCGTTATGATATATATCTTTCCCTCTATCAAACCAATTCCACAACCATCCTACCCCTTCTTTTCCAACCTCAATCTTTTCCTCAAATTCCCATATTTACATACTGCTCTTTTATCGAGGATAGAGTATTTTCCCCTTCTCCACCATGTCCTTCTCCATCCATTCATGTACCTTCTACCTTTCCTATTTATCAGTTAACACCCTTCCTAAGTGATTCCCTAAAATTTTCAGCCACTCCTTTAAATTATTCCTCCTTTTATGATTTTGCCTACCTATCTCTTCATCGACTTTTCCTTATTCCACTTCCATCTCCTGCCACTTCTATATCTAAACCACCTCAGTTGGTTAGTGACTATGACGGGTTTGATCATCAGATTTTCAAAAGAAGGGGATGGAGCTCGAATGATTCTCTTACAGAACCTCAGATAAACTGGCCAATAATTCCAGGAGATTGGACAACGGCCAGTCAAGCATACCAGGATTATCTGCATTTTGCTCAGTAGTATTCTCAGTTTGCAGATCCTTCTGTGCGCTTAATTGCTCATTTTGCTTGGTACATGGCATATATGCATAGGCATTCCCATAATGATCAAAAGGCCATTCCAAAACATTGTATGAATGTCAATGTGAATATTGACTCCCACTAGTTGGATGTCCTATATTTTCATGCCCTCTGTTTGCCTAGCAGATACCTTGTCTTGTTGGAAAGGATGTGCTGCCTTCAATTTTTTCAGAATCCTCCCAAGACATTTGTAGATGAATCCTTATCCATGGATCGTTTCCAAAATCACCAATCTTTCAAGAGGGATCATCGTCATTGATACCTTTGCCATGTATGGTGGATGATTTTTAATGATAAAACTCTCTTTTTGGAGGAGTCATTCAGATGGTTGTGTTGTATGTAGTGTTTGTGTTGTGGGTTAATTTTTGTAATAAGATCGTGGTGGTTGCCTATTCGATTGGCTTTCCTGCGAGTTACATTTTTGGAGAATCGTGGTGATGGGGTCGTGGTTGGATAGTTGAAGATGCTAATGCAGAAGAAGAAGAAACCCCTTATATCCTTTACAAGTTTGTTGTGATTTTCAGTTTGATAAGAAGTGTTAGTGTATAAAGGGTTTTCCTTTCGTTGTATTTTTATATAAGATACAGGTTATAAGTTGGGGTCGTGGTTGGAAGGACTATTTTTGAAGATTTATTGAAGATTAAAGTTGAGCTTTTGAATGAACTTGTATTCCCTTTTTCTTGGGTCGCGAGGACGCTTCCTTATTAAGTGTGGGGATATATTGAGTGTTGAAATGACCTATTTTTTGGCTGATTTTTGTTATTTTTGAGAGCTGAATGGTTGATTTTATGAGATGATTGATTGGTTTGAAAGTGTTTTGAGAGTGCTTTGGATGATATTGATTATGTTTTGGAAGTTCATGATGATTTTCAGTGGAGATATGAGGTTGTGTGATGTTCTGATAGGTTCTGATTGGTTCTGTATAGCTTCTGTTTTGTTCTGATTGTCTTCTGTATGAAGCATGGATTGATGATTGATGAAGATTGAGATCTTGTGAAAGATTATTGAATATTTTTTGAGAGTTTGGAATGGTTTGAGTATGAGTTATGAGGTTTTGATGACCTTCTGTAACCTTCTGTAGATCTTCTGTAGAGCTTCTGTCTCTGTTTTGTCTCTGTTCTGGTACTGTACTGTGATTGTTCTGTATGCTTCTGTAAGTGTTCTGTAGAATGTATGTGTAGCTTGGGAAAGTTTTCTAGCCTTGGAATGAGGTGAATACAAGTGAAAAAGAGCTAAAAGAAGTGAAAGAAGTAGCTGTTGAAGACTCAAGTAAAGACTGGAGGGAAGTGACACTGGTGAGCTATGAAAGGACACTGTAGTGGCTCTGGTAACTCTTCATATCAGACATACCCCTTGGGAGGGGTATCCACGACCTAAGAAGGATTATTGTGAGTGATTATGAGAGATTTTAGTGAGGATATGATGTATTATTGATGGAGAGAGAGAGAGAGAGAGAGTCAGAGATAGCCAATTCTACTAAAACAAGAGTGATTGTATGTGAGAGATTGAGAGAGAAGACTATGAAGACATTGAAGATGAATACTATGTGATGTATTTCCATTCAAAGATGGTGTATTCCTTTACTTTCTTTGTTCTATTGATGGATTTTATGAAGATATTGAAGAATATGGTTGATTCTATCAAATCTGTGGGAGATCTATATGATGCTGCATGAAGATTTGTTGTGCATGGTGTTCTTTTCTTCATTGTGATAATATAAAACCTAATAAAAAAGCTTTTTGATGTTACAAGATAGATTTTCTTGCAAGAGAATTCCCTTTTCCTTGGTGTTCCTCTTGGGGCTCCAGTCATCTAACTTGTACCTTGTCTCTCTAACACAAGAGGATAAGCAAGTATCCCAAAATACACATATGTCCAATGGAGGGCTTTCTAATGATGCCAAGCCACATAAGATATATGGTTAGCAACAAAGCCTTAGTTGGGCATCTATTATTATGCATATAGTAGCCTCAAACTAGTAACTGGGAGGAGACAAATTCTATGCTCTTACCAAGCATAATGCCATCTCCATAAGAGTCCTATTTTTCACTCCATTTTGTTGTGGGCTATGTGGCAATCTAGATTGATTGTTTAATGCCCTTTTGAGCATAGATGCATGAAAATTTTTAGAGTATATGCTCCCTTCGTGGACTATAGATAACATAATGAGAGTGCACCATATCTCATTTTTAGACATAGATAAAAACTACCTAAAGTGTATAAGGCCTTTGAATTTACCTTCAAGGGGTAGACCCATGTTACTACTAAATGTAAACAAAATATAGATGGCTACAAGTTGAAGGTTTTTGCATAGGACCACAAATATTACTATTTACCAACCTAGTCACCCAAAAATTTCATCATTAGGAAATGCAACATGCTATTTATTAAACCCCAAATACAACCCTCACATAAGTGTCTTGCAAGACCCTACAAATATGGCAAATTAGACATTATGTCTTGCCTAACATATCACATTAAGTTGTGGCCAAATTATGCATGCCACAACTTAACATGATATGTAGAACTATCAGTAATAGCACATGCATCACATGCAAGCCTCTCATAGACATCTATCTTGCAAAGTCCATAATACAAGGTCTTAGATGTAGCAATAGTATTGCCATCATTGCAATCTTCAACATTACAACTATCATCCACGAACATAATAGTAAAGCCAATTTTTATAATCGTAGAAATTCAAAATAGGTTACTTTTTATGCTAGGTACACAAGCATAAGATAGTAAGCATACTACCATTGATCAAGTAACTTCCACTTTGCCAACACCTTCAACACAATATGAGGTGTTTTGGGAACACTGAATAGAACCATTCTATGAAGGAATTTTCAAATAGTAATTTAAATTCTTATGAGGAGAAATATGCTTCCTAACACCATAGTCCAAATAATAGACATATGTGATGAATGCATAATCCTCCAAAATATAATGTGCAACATCTTTGTTGTCAAAACTAGAATTTGATACACCAACAACTACCAAACCCTACTCTTACCTTCTTCTTCTTTACCTATGACTTTTGACAATCCTTAATAATATGATCTTCATGTTTGCTAATAGAAAAGTTCTAGTCACCCTAGTAAATTTGTCTTTAAAATTGTGTGCCTAATCAAACTTAGGCTTTGGGCCACCAAGAAAAGATCCCTTTTTATTGTCTTTTTCGATGAACAAATGCTCGATTACTTGTGTGCAACATAGAATGATTCTGCCTAGATTCTTCTTCCTGAATTGGCATTGAAGTTAACTTGTCAAACAAGAAGGCATTAGGGTTGAGTCGAAGTGTAAATGCATAGTAAGCATCTAGTAAGGCTTTCAAAACATTGGTATTAATATGCCATCTACCATGATTTCATCAATTGCACCACGCTTCTCCTTGATATCCGCATGTGCCTTATTGTAAATCTAGAATTTGACAAGTGCATCCCAGGCTCCTTTGTTTACATGGGAGAAATGTGTCCATGGAAACATCCTCAATTATTTTCTTAGAATCCAAATACTTGCATGAGTAGGCAAAACATACCTTATTGTGAATCTAGAAATAAGTGCATCCCAAACCTCCTTTTTTGCTTACATGAGAGAATATGAGATAGGATTGTTGTTTTGATAAATAGAGTCAATATGCATGAACTTGTGCATCCTTCCATGCCATGTAGTTTGGTGTTTAGTAAATGCACATTTGGCACTACATATACTAGGATATGTCTCATCCTTTGTTATGTGTTTATAAGAAATAACTATAGAAAGAGACTTGAGTTGTTTTTTAATATGCATAATAACATTTCACATCCCCATGGCAACCATAACCACATCATATATGACCAAAATCACTATTTGGTCCTATCCATCTTTGCTTTAATTGGCAACACATTGTTGAGTACATCATTGCTCCTAGACATTTGATATTTCAAATGCACCAAAAGCTATATAGAAAACTTGGCACAAGAATTAATCAATGGAATGCAACAAAATGGCTAGAAAACATTGAAATACTAGTTGTTGCAACAAGGGCTACAAAAAATGCTTAGAAATACTTGTAAAGCCCAAAACACACATGTTTTGAAATAGGCTGCAAAATGTAATGGGTTGCACACCTGTAAATAATCATGGACAAGAAATGAACGTGCAAGATAAAGCTAACAACTCTACTATTCAAGTGAATAAAACAAAAGAAAATACAAGATAGGTATACAATCCTAAAGTGGACTAGGTTAACATGTGTACTAATTTGAGGGAAAAAACCTTGTGAGGAGGGGAAATTGTGGATGGTCTTGTGTGTTCACTCATCACTACCGTAGCATATGCAACAATTGCCTTTTATCCTCCTTACTATAGATAAGTCACTAAACAAAATTTCCATTTCAATCCATGTAGTGTTGATGTTTACTGCAGAGCAAAGAAAGCAGAAAAAGAGGCATCAAGAGGAAAATTGTAAGGCAAAAAAAAGGAAAAGGTGCCTCACAACAGAACGGACCTCGAAAAAATCCAAAAGCATGGGAACAACCAGCAGGAGTCCAAGGCACAACCATGGAAGCTACAAAAGAGCCAAAAGCAAGAAGGCGCACCTCTAAATATAAAGGTGCAGTCAAAATCTTTGTAAAAGAACTTCAAGCTCCCTCCTATGCAATTGGTAACCATGGACAGCCGGTAGGACTAAGCTAGGAAGTTAGGGCAAAGGGAAAAAGGGCCTAGAAGGCCACGGCCGGCCATGTAAAAAGGGGATGACCGCCCAAGGGAAAGAGGGCATGTATATAAGCCAAAAAGTTAATGGAAACTCTCATTCTTGTGTGTGGCAAAAAGCTTCTTCTTCCTCTTCTCTTCTTCTTGCCTTCTTCTGTGTGCTTGAGTGAGGGAATGAGTGTGTGAAAGTGAGGGATCGAGGAGAAAAAGCTCCCCATCTCCTCTCTTCATCTTCTTCTCTTCTCTTCTCTTTTCTTATTTGTCTCGCACAGCTATGGAGGATGGATCTTTATAGAGAGGGATTGAGGTTGCTCAAGCTTGGATTGAGGATTGTAGAGCTACCGGTGTGCACAGGAGAGGAGGGTACTCGATCAGCATCAAGGTAAGCTCACTATACCCCATAGGTAGGGAGAGTGCGTCGACTGTGTGAGAGCTAGCCATGGCCCCTCGGCTTGAAATTCTTGACCAATAAGCGGTCCGTAGGTCTCGAGGGTTGAGTGAGAGAGCACCCCCCATTTTTGTTCCATTGCCAGGATCGATAGATTCGAGCCTTGAGCGCCGTGCACTTCGAATCAAGCATGGAAGTAGGGTTTCATCCTCGAAACAGTGCTTCAGGTAGATAGGAGATTTAGGAATGTTAATCATAAAAAACAAGTAAGTATTTCTGGGTTTGGATATATAGATAAGTAGGCTAAATAAGCATGAACATTATCTTGTGATTTTTGCTTACATTAGGTAGGATAGGATCAAAATAGTGTGAGCACACAATAGGGATTTTGTTACTGTATAATAGGCTGAAATAGGGAAAAGAAGGGCAAAAAATGAAATCTGGGTTAAATGCTAGTAAGAGGAGCAAGATTAAGATGAATGCAGAACTGGGCAGGGCAATAAGAGGTCAGGAGTGGCAAGAGATACCTCATTTTGCATTTGAGAGATTAAGGAGAGCTTGAGAGAGAGAGAGAGAGAGAGAGAGAGAGAGAGAGAGAGAGAGAGAGAGAGAGAGAGAGAGAGAGAGAGAGAGAGAGAGAGAGAGAGAGAGAGAGAGAGAGAGAGAGAGAGAGAGAGAGAGAGAGAGAGAGAGAGCGAGAGAGAGCGAGAGAGAGAGAGAGAGAGAGAGAGAGAGCGAGAGAGAGAGAGAGAGAGAGAGAGAGAGAGAGAGAGAGAGAGAGAGAGAGAGAGAGAGAGAGAGAGAGAGAGAGAGAGAGAGAGAGAGAGAGAGTTTCTGACTAGAGGAGATCGTGGCATTCGATTTTGGAGCTTTTTCTTTGATCCAAGTATGCAAAACCATTCCTTCTTTGGCATAGATGTGATCTTGAAAGCCTTGCAGGCAGTCATGAACCAAGAGTAAAGAAATCATCAAGGTTGTGCCCCATCAGTCGGACCACTGTGTCCTAGTCTAACTCCTAGAATGGGAAAGTCAAACCATCTGACTGGGAGATTTGCACCATCTAGCTATGAGAGTCAGACCATACCCCTTGGTCAGATTGGATCTCTTGTCTAGTCAGACACCCAATCGCCAATTGGACCAACCGACTAGTGCATAACTTGGACCAGTTGTCTAGTCAAACACCCATTCTAATCGAACGCGCATAGTCAGGACCAATGAACAAATGGACCAAATGAAAAATTGAACCAAACTTGAGTCGAACTAGCCTGGTCTGATCAAACCATCCAATCAGACACCAGACTCGGACCATCTGACTCCCAAAATCAGACCACCCAAAATCAGATAGTCCGATTCTAGGAATCGGACCACCAGAGCAAAACACAAAAACACTAAACCATGACCACTTTCCCAACTCAAGACTAGTCAAGGTACATCGCAATGCACCCCTAGAAACCTAACCCAGCTCGCTGAAGCCAAAAACCAACAAAGAAAAGCGCAACTGTACAGTCTAGAAGCGACCTCTAGCAGCTTGGCCAAGAGATTTGACTTAGAGCCAAAAATCGACCTTTATACAGTAAACCAACCCTAACAGAGTGTACAGAGAGCAACATAGACCCTGAACAATCCTTAGGAGCGACCAAAGACTGCACTTAGAGCCATACTAGGTTGTAGACAAGCTAAGCGGGTAGCCATACCTATATGATTGTTTTGTTTTGTTTGCGCACCCCCAGTGATTTCTTTTACACAAGTGCACCAAACAAACAGAATGCCTAAATTTGCACCGTGCACACAAAGCACCAACACTAGGTGTACATAAGTTGAGGATTGTTTTCAATAACAAGGAACACACTCAGACATAATAACTCGAAGGAATCCACCAATAGGAGAAGACCCCCAAAACATAGTCAGGTGCCTTGGAGCCCCATTGATAGGACCTTCAGAGACGGCGATAAGACCGAAAGAATAGCAAGATTGAGGACAAGGCGCTATTGGAGCTACTTGGACTGATCAACAACCTCGTGGAGTGGGAAGTAGGAACGATGTCAAGAGCAAACACAAACCAAGGAAATGATCAGCTGGACTTAGGTGAATTCCCAATCATGGTCCACGAATATGACCTACTGACCAGGATGGTAATCTATGGTAGGCCAGTAGAGGAGGTAGTGGCAAGCTTAGAGGAAGAGAGAAAAGTAGTTAGGAAATCGCCGCAAAGCATAGCCTCCTACAACTACAAGCAGAGAGCTAGGAAGTTGCAGCAGGACATAAATGTGCATGAGGCTAGATGTGTGCTAGCACTAGCCGGCAGAAGCAAGGTAGGACCAAACGTGGAGAAAGAGAGAGAGTGCTAGAGGCAGACCTTACACTAAGCAAGCTTGTGACCAAGTGACTCATGGACAACATGGCTGTCGAACAGAGTGCAACAGTGCTAGCAACCTCGCTACTCTCAGGCTAATTACTTAGGGGGCAAAGAGCCAATCAAAAATCCCTACATTAGCTAAGTAGCTGGACAAGTGTCAGCCTAGTAGCGACCCATACAACTTCATGGAGCAGTTCGAGCAAGTTTGCGGGGCCAATGGTCTCATGAACCTTGCACGACACTCCCAAGATTTTGGGCTCTACTTAGGCAACAAAGGTAGGACATGGTACACTAGCTTAGATCCGACAGAGTGAGTGAACTTTGGCCGACTAAAAGATCTCTTCATAAAGAAATTCTCGGAAGCAGGATACTTTGACAACCTCATAGTCCGCCGACTAATGAACATCAATCAAAGGGACAAGGAGGACATAAGAGACTATGTCACTCATGTGTGTAGCCTCTTCAAGAGAATCCTCGCGAACGAGCGACCCAATGAAAGGGCTATCTCCACCATATTCATAAACGGAATCCGCAGTGAGGAATTGTACAAAGCCTTAGCAAGCAACTCCAGCTTGCAGCGAGACGTGCTAGTTAGGATCTTTGATGAAGTAATTAGGGTGGATGACCAGCTAAGAGAGAGGAGCTCTCAAAGCTCGAACCGTAATAACCACAATGACTCTAGTCAAAGGACTTGGAAGAGGACCACAACCTCTAGTGAGAGATCAGCTCGTAGCACACATGACAAGGAGAAGAGTATAGATCAAGGCTAGGAGCTAGTCGAGGTGAGAATGAAGCTAGTGAGGAAACCAACACGATCGCACGTCCACTGTGTGCATTGTGGCAGCAACCACCTTTCAGTCGAGTGCCAGGATCCTAGATCTAGGCATTGCATGAATTGCAGTAGGTTTACCCATGATGCCCTGCACTACTGTAGGTTGCCTAGGAGATTCCCCTACACTCCACGATATAATCTGTCGTACTACCTGGGGAACATGCCGCCAAATTTCTTTGGAAGAGAAGCCCAACTTGCGCTCCTAGCACCAAACAATGCAAAACCAACCATCTCTAGGATGGAGATGAGCCTGATAGGCATACCTAGTCCAACAGGACCCTAGGTAACCCATCCACTGAGTGATGCTCTAGTAGTCCATTACATGGCGGAGCCTAACGAAAACAAAGCCTACATGAACCCTTACATCTTGTACAACTAAGAGGGCAATCTAGTCCTGATGGACTATCGACCAGTACCAGTGATGGCGCTAGGTAGAGGTAAGGGCAAAGGATTCGTAGGGCCAACCCACGATCCAATCTCATGTTGGACTTGCAGTCACCCAAGCCATACCTCATCACGATGTCCAAAGAGAGAACAAGCGAATAGGGAAAAAGTCGACCTCAGATGTGTTGAGTGCAGCATCACTCATCTCTTTGCCGATTTCCCTAGAAGAAAGCCATCCTCTAGCTCAAAAATCGTGCCATCAGTGCCTATCAAACTATTCGAAGTCGACACATTCGACATCGAGGACACACCCATCCCACCACATGTCATGAGCAGAGCAAAGACAAAGCAGGTTGGCATATCATTGCCTAGGCCTAGCGACCTAGACGCAGCCTCAATAGCAAAGAAGAGCCAAAGGAGAAGCTCCCAAACACCTAACTAAGGGAGAAAGACAGTGGCTAGCTCGGAAGGCTACAAGATATCACATGGTAAATGCTAGTTTGTATTGTCTTGGTAAGGATGGTGTGCTTAAGAAAATGCCTTCAAAATGGGAAATTGAAGAAATCTTAAAAGCTTGCCATGATGATGTGTGTGGAGGCCACTTTGCACATGACATCACAAGCAGAAAGGTTCTACAAGCCGGCTTTACTTGGCCCAGTCTACATCGAGATGTCAAATATTGGTGTCAAACATGTGAAGAATGTTAGAAATCAGGACCAGACAGCTCATAGCAGAACCCCAAACCCCAATCAAGGTCTATGGACCCTTTGAAAAGTGGAGAATTGATGCCACAGGGCCTCTACCACGCACTCCATCAGGAAAAGAGTATATTATCATGGGGGTAGACTACATGACTAGATGGGCCGAGGCTATGCCAACTAGAAGAATCACTGCTAAGGAAGTGAGTAAATTCATCTTTGACCACATTTGTTGTAGGTTTGATACCCCTCTCGAAATACTATCAGATAGAGGACCATGGTTTAGAGCTAATGTGGTGGGTGAACTCATGCAAAAGCTAAATATTCAACGATGACACTCTACCCCTTACTACCCTCAATGTAATGGATTGCTGGAAAAGGTAAATGGAATGATTTGTAAAATCATCAGCAAACAGGTACATTCAAGGCCCCGGGATTGGGACAAGCACCTTAGTGGAGCTCTATGGGCTTACAGAACCTCCTTCAAAACCATGTTAGGATTCACACCTTTCATCTAGTTTATGGACAAGAGGCTCTTTTTCCTATTAAGGTGAAATTAGCTAGCCTTTGGGTATTAGGTGGCACAGTAGGCTCTCAAAAGGAGAAGTTACATCAAAGATTACTGGACCTAGAGAGGCTATAATTGGATCGTGAAGAAGCCATCAACCACTACTCCTAGGAAGATAAAAAGCATAGAGAAAAGTTCAACAAGAAGCTAACAAATAAAAACATCAATGAGGGATCTTTAGTGCTTCGATATGATAATCGCTTTGATAAAAGAAAGGATGGTAAGTTTCTCTACGGGTGGGAGGGACCGTTTTAGGTCACAAAAAAATTTCAACAATGGCTCCTACAAACTTCAAGACATTGAGGGAAAAGTGCACAAGACCAGGGTAAATGGATGGCACTTAAAACCCTATCACATCAGGGTGGGGTCAGCTCAAGATGCCAAAGAGTGTCTAGAGGCATAAATACCTCTAGCCAGGTTGGGGGGGGCTATATGATCCGAGAAATCACAAAAAATATTTGTCTAACACTTTGTTGATTTTTTGTACATTTGGAGGTTTGAAATAAAGAATAGAGTGGGAACAACCTCTTGGGAAATCCAAAAAGTCACTGGATGGAAATATTTCATGGACCGGTTTACCAAGGGGGGGTGAAGGGTAAAGATCAATGGAGGAAGGTGAAGGGAAAATGTGTAATGTGAAAAGAAAAGACATGAAATGGATTTGGAGCCATCCAAAGGGCATGTGAGGCTCATAATATCATGGCTTTGGAGCCTTATGATAATTCAAACAAATGGGACCCTTCTTGGAAGCATTCGTGGAAGAAAAATTAGGCACATGATTTTGTAATATTTTTTAAAAATACTTTTACTCCGATCCAAAAAAACTTTTCAAAATGAAAGTTGTAGCGTGTGAGATGAAGTTTTGGCTGGTATTTTTTTATAATTTTTTGGAGCTACGAGTTGGGAGATATGGCCAAAATGGTAGACACCAACTTTTTCCAACTGCGGTGGAGACCACCTCCCAATTTTATACACACCTACACTTCCTTCCCCACACTCAACACTTCCATAAAACATCATTCATTAGACTCCTGACCCTTTCACCTCTCTTCTCATCTTTCTCAAGCTTATAAACCATTAGAATTTTCCTCCTAAATCACCCTCAAATCATCCTTAATTGTAATAGTAATGTATGAATTCTCATTGCTCTCTCTTCATTATTGCTAGATATGATCTTATTTTATGAAGTTTCTCTATATTTTTTTATAGGAGAGCTCTTGGACTCAAGCTAAGGGGGGAGAATGGAGACAATTCACCTAGTGGAACTTGATTAAGTATAAAATTGATCAACAAAACATCTAGATGGAGATTCCACATTGGTGGAACCGCCTTAATGCAGCTTTGGTGGTGTTAATTCCTATTCTATCTTAACCTCCTCTCTCATGAGCTTATGCAGTTCATTACCTTACTATAGCACTATAACTTATGCATGCTCTATAGTGTAATAAGCCCATGCTATTGGTGTCCATATTGTGTATATTGGTTATGTATTGAGGGTTCTCCATCTCTTGTGCCCTCTTAAGTTTTATTGATTCATCTATTTTTTGTAGTTCTCTCTCTCTCTCTCTCTCTCTCTCTCTCTCTCACAGTTTTCCTCACTTCTCCCTCACAAGCTCCTCTCCCTCTTGCATAGTGTCCTACTCTGCTCTTCCATGACTAGGTGGTGCCCTTACCTCATTCACTTTGTGGCAGAAGGGAGTTTGGCATAGTATAGAGGCTTCCATACCGAATTTCCTTCATCATAAATTGGTGCCCCCGCCGCCGAGGAAATTCTCATCCATAATTCTCTACCTCCTTATGCGGGACGATACAATACATAGTGGTACATCATCTACAACAAGTACTCCAAGTGGCTCTTCTCCAACACCTTTACCAACTCTTTTTGAAGCTGGTTGAAGTCCACGACTCCCACAATGGTTTCCCAGGGAAGCCCAAGAAAGGAAGTATACCTATGGGATGATGGCACGTATGTGGGTAAAAGGTGTTCACCTTGGAAATTCCATTCTCTCACAACGGAAAAAATCATGTTGCCATCAATTGCTAGGTTCTCATAATTGTGGTGAGTGTTTTGCAAACAAAGTGAAGGCCCTTTCGGGAGGTCCTCGTCTCCAAATCATCAAATCCCTCTCTCTCTCTAGCCTAATCCACATCAAAGGAGGACAACTATGCATAACGGTGTGGAGTTTTGTAGAGGTGCAAAGTATAGAGACTACCTTCAATTGTTGCTAGCTCGAAGGTTTGTCAAGATTGTGGGAGAGAAGGAAGGAGTCTCACTTGTAGCTTTCTTGCTTGCACAATGGGGGAATACACACAAGGGTGGAGGCTGAAAATAGTTTTCCTCTTCTTAGTTGTGTAAGCCAAAAGAACTCTCATACAAAGAAATAGAAGAACCCTATATATGGGTCTCAAACCAAACTCAACTAACTAAGGTGGCATACTAACTGAGCCACGAACTAGAGTAGATAAGGATAGCTGTCATGTAGCTATTATTCATGGGCAGTGTACCAACCGCGTCTGCAATTGACAAGTCGGTGACAAAAATACACAACGGTCACCCTGGCGTATCACGAGTGGAGCTCGATATCTCAACAGTCCCCCTCGAGCTCAATCCCAATTCCTGCACACCAAGCAGGTCTCTGAACTTGCGCAGCTTCTCTGCGCCCAATGCCTTCGTGAATATGTCAGCTACCTGATCCTCTATACTGACATAAACTAGATCAATAAGACCTGGTAAAATCCTCTCTCGCACATAGTGATAATGCACCTCAATGTGCTTTGTTCTAGCATGATAGACTGGGTTATTTGCCAAGTGTATACTACTCATGTTGTCACAATAAATGACAATTGGCCCATCTGTAGACTGATGCATATCATAAAGTAGCTTATGCAACCAAGCTACCTCACATGCAGCCATTGCTACACCCCTGTACTCAGCCTCTGTGCTCGACAAGGCAACTGTAGGCTATTTCTTGCTGCTCCAAGTGATTGCAACACTCCCAAAAGAGAACACATATCCACTGGTAGATCGTCTATCAGAAATACTACCAGCCCAATCAGCATCAGTGTATCCATGCAACTGTATCTGAACCCTAGTCTCATAAAATAGTCCATACTGCAATGTGGACTTCACATACCTGAGTATGCGTCTAGCCGCATCCAAATGTGGTTTCCTTGGAGCCTGCATAAACTGACTTACCAATCCAACAACATAGCTCAAATCTGGCCTGGTAATAGTCATATAAATCAAACTTCCTACTATGTGTCTGTACATAGTAGGGTCTTCTAGAAGCCCACCTGCATCTGTGCTCAGCTTCACATTCTGCTCCAAAGGAACTGAAATAGGCTTACAGCCTGTCATCCCATATTTGGATAGCATGTTCAATCCATACTGCCTCTGCAAGAGCTGTATCCCACTTGGTGATCTAATCACCTCAATGCCCAAGAAATAACGCAGCTCTCCCAAATCCTTCATCTCAAACTTCTGCTTCAATAGCATTTTCACATGAAGGATATCTTCATCACTGTCACCTGTCATAATCAAATCATCAACATAAATGACAAGTAGCATAATACCTTTCTCTGTTTTTCTCACATAAAGTGAGAAATCTGCCTTGGAAATTTGAAAGCCAATAGTGACAAGATACTATCCTATCTTGTCAGACCATGCTCTAGGTGCTTGCTTCAAGCCATACAAGGCTTTCTTCAACCTGCAAACAAACTCAGGATGAACAGCATGCACATAACCTGGTGGCTGCTCCATATAGACCTCTTCTTGCAAATCACCATGCAAGAAGGCATTCTTTACATCCATCTGATGTAAAGACCATCCCTTTGATGCAGCCATAGCAATGACTGCTCTTACGGTTGCCATCCTTGCAACCGGACTGAATGTTTCTTCATAGTCAATGCCATATGTTTGTGCATACCCCTTGACTACTAATCTTGCCTTGTATCTGTTCACAGAACCATCTGCATTGTGCTTCACCTTATAAACCCACTTATAGCCAATTGCATTTTTACCTTTAGGCAAAGGTACCAATTCCCATGTAGCATTTGCTTCCAAGGCATCCATTTCTTCATCCATGGCTTTCTCCCATTTTTCTTTTCCCATGGCTTGTTCAAAAGAAGTGGGTTCTGGTTCCTGTATCACTTTGACCATATATGCATAGTGAATGGCTGTAAATCCATCATATTTCAGCCTATCCACAGGATACCTAGCTCTCGTAGACCTGCGCAAAGTAGGTTCACTCCCAGGTGCTCTCAAAACATCCCTGGTCTTCCTTACTCCAGGTGTAACAATAGAAGGAATACCCAACTCATCATCAATGCTTTGTTTTGAGCCACTGGATTCACCATCCACATAAGAGTGACCTGCATTCACATCAAACATGGGCTGATCAACCTTCTCTTTTCCTTTTCGTGATACCTGCATACCACTATCTGCATTACTTTGAGAAGATTATCCTGATCTCAATCTGCCTGTCCATGGCGAAGAATGTGAGCCACTGCTAGAGGACACTCTAGGTCCACTAATATTTTGTGACTGCTGCTGTGAATTCTGTGCAGCATTACCATTTTGTGCATCTACATCATCAATCACATTTACTGGTTTATACCAGCTACTCATCTCATAAAAAACAACATCTCTGCTCACTGTAAACTTACGAGTAGAAGGGTTATAGCATCTATACCCTTTTTGCTGCAGAGAGTAACCAATAAAGATGCACTTCTCAGCGTTTGGATCCAACTTGGATCTCAACTCATCTGGCACATGTACATAGGCAATGCAACCAAAAATTTTCAAATGAGAAATATCTGGTTTCCTACCAGTATACCTCTCCTCTGGAGTCATTCCATGTATTGCTGCAGTGGGAGTCCTGTTCATTATGTAGATTGCTGTAGCAACTGCTTCAGCCCAATAAAAATCTGGCAAGTCTTTTTCATTGAGCATGGCACGAGATACCTCTCCAATATGCCTATTTTTCCTTTCTGCAATTCCATTTTGTTGTGGGGTATGACTGCATGAATATTGCTGCTTTATGCCATGCTCCTACAAGAACCTTGCAAACTCATTTGAGAGGTACTCTCCCCCTCCATCTGACCTTAGGCATTTTATCTGCATGCCTGTATCTTTTTCAACCATAGCTTCAAGAGTTTTGAAGTGTCCAAAAACTTCACTTTTCTTTTTCATAAAATACATCCAAACTTTTCTGCTATAGTCATCAATAAAAGTGACAAAATAATGACAGCCTCCAACAGATGCAGCTTTAGTAGTCCACACATCAGAGTGGATTAATTCCAATGGCTTCTCACTCTCTTGAACATGTCTAGGAAATGGTTTCCTTGCCTGTTTTCCAAACTGACAGGCTTCACATACCTTATGCATTTTTGCAACCTTAAATTTGGGCAATCTTGCAACAATATTTTGGGCCTACATTGATTTAAGTCGCTGTACATTAACATGACCAATGCGTTTATGCCAGATATCAATATTTGCAACTACACTGGTCCCATGTGCAAACATTGCTGCACTCAATTCAGGCATGTCTGCATCCAACGTAAACATTCTGCCCTTCTTCTTTCCTTTTGCTATCAAGCGACCTTTATTTTTCATATCCTCAACAAAGCATCCATGAGGATTAAATCTGACTTGCAAGCCTTGCTCAACCATTTGACCAACAGAAACCAGATTCTTGGTGATATTCGGGACATGAAATACATCGGACAGGTATTTCTTTTTCCCATCCTGCATAGACAAAGGAAATTTTCCAATCTGCACAATAGGATGTGCAGTATCATCACCAGTCTCCACAAATCCTGGTTTTTCCATTTTCCTTGCATCCTCCATCCATTCTGCATGACCTGTCATGTGGTTTGATGCACCTGAGTCAACATACCATACATCATTGCTTTCTTCTGCACTTGTCACAGAATTGTTCATGTGCTGTACCATAAACAAATGCTCATTTCTGTCATCGCCCTGTCTACTAGAAGATGCATAATTCCCTTGTTGTAGTTTTCCATTCATGATGTCATTCTGCTTTTTATAGCTATCTTTAGCCATATGACCCATTTTACCACAGTAGTAGCATTCAACATTACTGTTTGCATTTTGGCCTCTTTGTCATCCACCACGACCTCTTTGGCTCCCCCTGCCTCTAGAGTTACCACGTCCTCCTCCATAGGACTGGTTTTCTTGAGTTTCTGCATATTCAGATTTCTACCATGGCCTCCATATCGGCCTCCTCTACCTCTGCCTCTACCTCTTCCAACATTTGAGTAGAAGATAGCTTCTTTTGAAGTTCCTCTTGAAGAAGATGCACCACCATTTCTCTGCTCCTCAGTAATTAGAAGAGCAATCAACTCCTCAAAATCAGGAAATCTTTCACGGACGAAAATGGATGTTCGAAACTGTGCATAATCCTTTCCTAGACCATTCAAGGTCACTGAGACTAAATCATCATCTTCCACTGGCGACCCAATGGAAGCAAGTGCATCTGCAATCTTCTTCACCTTCATGTGGTAAGTCATTGATGCTCATACTTTCTCTTTGCACATTGTGCAACTCTTGCTTGAGCTGCATTTTCCTGGCTTGCGTATTTGTGCTATACATTTTTGACAAAGTATCCCATGCCTCCTTTGGTGTACTTGCATCTTGAATATGCACAATCATAGAGTCTGAAATGCTGATAGACAGCCAGTACATAACTTTCCTGGCTCTCTCATGCCATGCTTTAAATGCCTGCATTTGCTGTTGATTGGGAACATCAGGAAGAACTGGTTCTTCTTCATTTCCTGCAACAAATTCCCAATATCCTTTTCCCATAAGGAAATTCTTCATTCTAAACTTCCATGCTTGGAAGTTGTTATTGTCAAGCTTTTTAGTGACAATCTGTGAGAGAGAATCAGACGCCATTACAGAACACTGCAAAAAATTCTCACTGCAAAGAATACAGCTTCAGCCTCACAAAGGCAAATCTGCAAAACTGACGAGAGTGGTATTTGACCACACAGTCACTTCCTAGTGACGATTTTGCATCAACAGGCAATAGGGATGATTCTGTAACTCCCAATGTCTCTGCGCACAAGCATACGATGCAATTTCTACAGTAACTTTTCACGGACCTGTAGAACAGTGGCTGCACAGCATAAAACTGGGTCTTTTCCTAAGTGCGTGCAGAAAACTTCCGCCTCCAAAACAGGCCCCGAAATGGCCTCAAATAAAAAAAACAAGGTCGCCGAGGGCTAAAGCCCTCGCCCACAGCATATATTGCCCTCTTGCTTCACCGTGAAGGGCATCTCAACCTAAGACAATGCACTCCTGGACTTTCCGGCTGTGCTACCTGCAGAGATCTGCTCCCAAAACAGAAAATGAAAGAAACACTGCTCCTCTTACCAGAACACCGCGAGCTTGACTTGCTTTCTTGAGCTCCTTACCACGAACAAGGCTCTGATACCATGTCAAGATTGTGGGAGAGAAGGAAGGAGTCTCACTTGTAGCTTTCTTGCTTGCACAATGGGGGAATACACACAAGGGTGGAGGCTGAAAATAGTTTTCCTCTTCTTAGTTGTGTAAGCCAAAAGAACTCTCATACAAAGAAATAGAAGAACCCTATATATGGGTCTCAAACCAAACTCAACTAACTAAGGTGGCATACTAACTGAGCCACGAACTAGAGTAGATAAGGATAGCTGTCATGTAGCTATTATTCATGGGCGGTGTACCAACCGCGTCTGCAACTGACAAGTTGGTGACATAAATACACAACGGTCACCCTGGCGTATCACGAGTGGAGCTCGATATCTCAACAAG